>NC_044037.1:179953849-180253849 GCF_901765095.1 Microcaecilia unicolor | reverse complement strand
TGAACTACAGAGACTCCCTCTTCCCCCTAAGTCTACTACAAAAGGGAGTATAAAACATAAACCTCAGGCAATGAGGTGATTTCCCTGTCAAATTGCTAAATAAAAGTAGGAAAAATGGACTCGTATCTCCCCACTTTGCAATACCTCTAATATCCTGAAGAGAAAAAAATAAATTTATTAACTTGCTACCCACTCTGTCCTAAAAATCCCATCAGATCAAGATCCTTTCTATTGAGGCCATCAAAGACAGTTAAGTGTTAAGCTTCTGGCTCTAGGCAGCAAAGAGTGAATCTATGGGTCCCATATTAAGAGAAAACGTCTTGTGCCTGAAAGACAACCAGGCTCTATTTCTTTCCAGTAACATGAGATTATGGAATCTACTATGCCAGCTCCAAAAGGAAGGGATATCAGTGCTAAGCCACATGCTAAGAATTCCTTTTTTTCTGAGTATCCCAGCTTTTTGTATAAGTAAATGACCCCCCTACCCTGTACTTTAATTTAATAAGCGTTCCAAATAGTGAACCGCTGCTCTCCAAAAACGTTGTGTCATGGACATGTCCAGAAAGCATGATAAAGAGTTACTGTCCTGATGGCATTTTTGACAAAGCGGGGTATGAATCTCTCCCAACTAAAATAGTTGACCATGAGTTATATAAGCTCGGTATAAGGGGGAGTCACGTGATGCTGTAGAGGGAGTGAGACGTGTTCTCAGGCTCTCTTAGGCCCCAACACCTCCTAATTCATCGTTAAAACCTCAAATCAAGCGAAAACAGGACGGGAGACAAAAGAACACGCAGCGAAGGCAGCGCATAGCAGATGGACAAATTTATAGAAACATCGGGAAAAGTAATGGCGAGCAGAGGACAAAAAAAGGATAAGGAGAAGGCCAAAAGCGCGGAAAGCGCGGCAGAAACAAAACAAGCGCCGGAAAACCCCGTGTTCTCATTGGAGCAACTATCGCAACTTACAGCGGCGGTGGAGAAGGCAATGGAGCCGAGATGGGAGCGGTTGGAGGGGCGGCTAGCAAACATGGAGACGCTGCTGGGAGAGACGGTGCAAAGAGCGACGGAGCTGGAGAGCAGGGTCTCGGCGCTAGAGGATGCAGGGGCACCGGCAGCTCAAAAACTGGAGCGAGCGCTGGAAAAGATTGACAAAATGGCGTCGGCCTTAGACGACCTAGAGAATAGGTCAAGGAGAGCAAACCTCAGAATCATCGGCGTCCCCGAATCAGTGGGAGACGGTGTACTGTGCACCAAAATAGAAAAATGGCTAAAAGAAGAATTTGCGCTCTCGGATCACGCGGGCCCGCTTTGTCTAGAGCGGATCCATCGCGTGGGCAGGAAACAAGAAGGGAGACAGGCTCCGAGAGCAGTCATCTTAAAAGTACATAATTATTTGCACAAAGTGGAAATCTTGCAGGGATACCGGATGAAAAGGGATTCTACTCAATACGAAGGACACACAATCAGAATATTTCAGGACTATTCGGCACAGTTGCAGGGAAGGAGGAGAAACTTTACCCCGTTGTGCAAGAAACTACACGAGGCCCGCATTCAATTCATGCTGATTTACCCAGCTATCCTCAAGATCAAGCATGAGGGCCGATGGAGGTCTTTTGAGGAAGTGGCAGGGGCCTCAGCGTTTATAAATGAGATAGAGAATACTGCAAATCATGTTCAAGCTAGTAACAACGCTAAATGAAGTTCCTGTGCATAGGTATGATACAGAAAATGTAAAAATGTTATGTTTTCAGCACACTGAGGGTTGAAATACCTTATAGCAGTAAGGGGTGAAATCTGGGTACCTTGGAAAAGTTACAGAGGTGGGGGGGCCACTGGCATTGAAGTGACTCTAGGTCTGTAGAAATATGGACCCAGAACTACAGTTGAACAGGGAGGGGCAGGGAGGGGAGGGGGGAGGGGGGGAAAGGGGGAGTAGATGGGAAGAAATAGGGAGCAGAATCTCAAAACAACGTGGCACCTTATATGAAGTGAACACAAGGCAGGGAAGTCAAAGTCAGAACGTAGGGGGGGAACTAGGTGAGCTGGATAGCTGGGCACAGCAAAGCTCTGGGGGGGAGGCTGGGCGCCCCTGGGGCAACATAATGAGAGAACTGGCAGAGAAACAAAGTATAACTCCTGGTTAAGAAGCAGAGAGGAGAGGTAAGGGTGGTCTCCTGGAATGTTTGCGGGATTACGTCCCCAATAAAGAGAACTAAGATTTTAGATGCCCTGAAACGACAGGGGGCCCAAATTGCTTGTGTTCAGGAGACCAGGCTCTCACAAGAGGAAAGCGAAAAACTGAAAAGGCAATGGGTAGGAGAGGTACACTGTTCCCCAGCAAAAGGTAGAAAGGGAGGGGTGGCAATTTTAATCCATAAAGCTCTAGCTTGCCAAGTTACACCGCTGTTTAAAGATACAGAAGGGAAATATGTGGGGGTTAAACTCAAGTTACAAGGTAGGGACCGGCTCTTGATAGCTGTTTATGCACCTACAGGATCCAATAAGGCTTTTTACTCGCAGCTGCTGGCTAAATGTCAACAGTACCCAGAACTGCCCATAATAGTAGCAGGAGACATGAATCAGGTCTTTGATCTGGAAATGGATCGCTCTGGGTCTAGTCACAAAGGGACATCTTCAGGCCCCTCATTGTTGGAATCTTTCTGTAGGTTAGCGGGGCTGGTAGATGCGTGGCGGTTGATGAATCTGGAAGAGAGGGACTACACACACATCTCAAGGGCCCACAGGACCCACTCTAGATTAGATTATATTCTCATCTCGCAGGAACTCTTTAGTCAAGTGCAAGGGGCAAAAATAGGGTCGGAGGGTCCCTCAGACCATGCAATGATTTGGGTGGATTTTGAAGCGCAGCCATACTACAGAGCCCAGGGGAACTGGAGGTTCCCAGCTTATCTCTATCATTCGGCAGACTTTAAGAAGTATCTGCTTGAAAAGTGGGAGGACTACTGTACATTCAATGCGCAGCACACAGAGGACCCAGTGCTCTTCTGGGCAGCGGCAAAGGCAGTCATACGGGGCCACATAATTGCATATGTCAGTCAGCGTAATCGCCGCATTGCAAAAGGCATTATAGACAGAGAACGTCAGCTCAGAGAAGCAAAGCGACGACATATAAGGTCACCCACTACAGGGAACTATGAAACGCTGTTGGTGGCACGAGCAGCTCTGAATGAGTTGTTGCATGAACGAACGACTCGCTCCCTAATATACAGAAAATACAAGATGTATAAATATGGAGACATAGCAGGGGGGCGCTTGGCAAGGATGGTGAAAGGGGCTCGTGGATCCCACTTTATTGTGGCAATTAAAAATAACATGGGGCAGGTGAAGACTAGAACTGAAGAAATAGCTGAAACACTCTGGAGTCATTTCGCAGCACTATACCAAAGGGGGGAGGGGAATTCAGAGGCAATAAGAACCTATTTGAGAAACTCGGGGATACCACAACTCACTGCGGAAGAGACGGCAGGGCTAAACGAACCGATAACTGCTAAGGAAATCCAGAAGGCTATCAAGGCATTAAAGCTATACTCGGCGCCTGGGCCAGATGGCTATTCGGGTGAATTTTATAAATTATTGGGGAATCAGTTGATAGGACCGCTATGGGAATATTACACCGAAGTGATAGAACAAGAGACCCTACCCCCACAGGCGAACACAGCTCTAATCAGTCTGATACCGAAGGGAGGGAGAGATTTGATGAGCCCTGGGTCGTACAGGCCGATATCACTGATTAATGTAGACCTAAAAATCTTGTCACGATTATTAGCAGACAGATTGGCTCCCTTGCTGCCCAGGCTGATCCATGATAGTCAGGTGGGCTTTGTCAGAGGGCGGCAGTCAGTGCTTAATGTGCGTAAACTATTAGCGACTGTGATTCATGCAACGGTAGAAGGGGAGGGTGGTCTTATAGCCAGTCTGGACGCAGAGCGTGCCTTTGACAGGGTGCTCTGGCCCTTCATGTTCGAAACTTTGCAGTGGGTAGGAATAACGGGGTGGTTTTTGCAGGCCATAAGAACGTTATATTCATCACCAAAGGCAATGCTCATAATTAATGGGGTCAGGACTCGTGAGATAGATATAGAGTGTGGGACTCGACAGGGCTGCCCCCTGTCCCCTCTCTTGTTTGTGCTCTCATTGGAACCATTGTTGTGCAGGGTGCGGGCAGAGGAGGGAATAGAGGGAATAAAAATCCAAGGGGCAGTAACAAAAATTCTTGCCTATGCAGACGATCTATTGCTGCTGTTGGATGAAGGCCACTCATCACTGAATTGTTTATTAGAGGTGCTGCAGACATATGGGAACCTGTCAGGCTTTAAACTTAACCTCACAAAATCGCAGGGGCTGCCATTGGGGAAAGGAACAAGGGACAGTTGGAAAGGGGGATTTCCACTGGAATGGGCAGAAGGGAATATTAAATATCTAGGAGTCCGGGTGTCAGGGGACCTGGCTACACTGTACAAGCTAAATGTAATTCCAATGCTGATGGAAACCCGGCGGCTTCTGCAACTCTGGGGCGCCTACCCCATTTCGTTAATGGGTCGAATAGCGCTGGTTAACATGTTGATAGCGCCTAAGTGGCTTTATCTATTTCAAATGTTGCCACTGTTCATGCGGAGGAGGGAGGAGAGGAAGCTAAATAAACAGATTCAGGAATTCCTGTGGAGGGGCCGGCGTCCCAGATTGCCAATAACGGTGCTGCAGAAGCCCAGGGCCCATGGGGGAATGGGGTTGTTGAATGTAAGGTACTTAGGAGTGTCCTGTATACTAAGACACATCAGAGACTGGCTGGCTGGTACGCAACACTTCACGCCAACTGCAATAGAGACAATACTGTCTCCCAGGGAACACCTGGGATGGCTGCTGCACACCACGGGGAGGAGGCCGCAGCTGGAGATCAGGAAAAATCCATTCGTCAACTCAGCGCGGGAAGCATGGAGATGGTTGTGTAGGCGACACAGATTCTCGCCGGCAGCGACGCCCTTTCTGCCACTAAAACATAATCCGGATTTCCCGGTGGGAACCTCTTCTAGAACATTTGAGGAATGGCACACGCGAGGGATTTTATATCTTTATCAGATACTGGATGAGGAAGGACAACTTAAGAGTCAGGCTGAACTGCAGCGAGAGTTTGGGCTGCAGAGGGTCGACTCCCTTGCATATTTGCAAGTGAGACATTATATACACTCATTGGGCTGGATGAACCTATGCGAGGACGTGCAGGAGGTTATAAGCTCGGCATTGACTTTGGGAGCGCAGAATGTGGTGCCATTGAGATTCTTTCATAGAAACCTCCTGGACTCAACAGAGGACATAGACTACAGAGGCTATGCAAAAAAGTGGACGACAGACCTTAAAGAGGAAGTGACAGAGACGCTGTTTGCAGGATTCCTGAATAGTATACGGAAAAGTGCCACGTTCCCCCGTGATTGGGAGTTGCAGTACAGGTTTGCACTGAGACTTTATGTGGCGCCTAACCGAGCATACCAGGCAAAGTTCGGAGCCTCAGGGGCATGTTTGAAATGTGGCCAAGATCCAGCTACATTGAGCCATATGTTTTGGACATGTCCGCAGGTGCAGAGCTTCTGGAGAGCGGTGATAGGAGCTACTGAGAAGTATTGGAACTGTACAGTGCCTGTACAACCCTTGCTATTATTCGAGGACTTTAAAAACGTGGGCCGCCGAGTTGCGGGCTTGAAGGGATTTTACAAAGAATGATGTTGCAGGGGAAAAGAGTACTACTGACAAACTGGAGAGAGAGTGCAAGACCAACTTTGGCCCAATGGAGGGTACAGATGATAGAGATGTTGAAACTAGAAAGGCGTGGAGTACAAGACTTTGACACAGAAGCGGGTAAACACCTGACAAGTATTTGGAGTAACTTTTGGGACACTCTGCAGCCAGCAGCCAGGAAGAGACTACTTAATTGCTAATTAGATATGTGAGACTTTGGGCAGACCCTGCAATGCCTAGGAAGCCACTAAACTGAGGAGTAGAGGAGGGAGGGTGGGAGGGAGGGGTGAGAAGAGAAGGGATAGAAGGGAGGGGGGAGGGACAGGGATTGTTGGGGTAATATAAGTTGTTAAAGAAATAATCAGACAATAAGTTGAAAGTAGTAGTTATCAGAAGTTAACATGCGGTAATACCTTGAGTTGTGATATGACTACAGTACATGAATGTATTTTGTTTAATAAAAAGATTTAAACATAAGCTCGGTATAAGACCCGAAACTGACATGCTCTCAAATCTGCATTAACCACAATTTCAGGTATTTGTGACACCAATTTAATGAAATTGATATCCCCCATTGGCATACCTAAATCAGCCTCCCATTTCTTCACTAATGGTTCCACTACTTTCTGAGGCATAATGCCTAACAAAATCTGGTGTAATTCAGAAGCTGAAAAGCAATCCTCCCTAACTGATGTTAAAAATTCTCTGAGCTTGCAACCATGTCTAGAACTCAATGTGTCTACCTCTAAAGAGGAAACATAATGATATAATTGACGATTTGCAAAAATATCCTTCGGATGGACCAGGGTACCTGCCCTCAAATTCCATAACTGACGTATTGTGCCATCCTCCCTTAAGACATGTTTTAATCTTTTAATGCCATGCGCTTCCCAAGAAAGAAATGTTCCATTATCCATGCCCAGGTAAAGCATGGCATTGCCTTGAATAGGTAAAAGATCAGAGACTGTCAAATGGATTTGCCAGTATCTAGTCAGCTCCCTCCAGAGCTCTCTCAACAGGCACAGTAAAATACTATTTCTCAAATGTGTTGGGATTTGAGCAAGTGGTGCCTGTAAAAGAAAGTTAAAGTGCCAAAGATCAAAATAGTCCCTCTCTAACTGCAACGGAGTATAGTTATAAAGATCAAGCATCGGTCTGTTAGGTGATACAACACACATGCCTGATTATATTTTTTTAGATCTGGGAGACCCATTCCCCCCCCCCCCCCTGGTACCAGGAACCCAATAACATTTGCAGTGCCACTTTTGGCTTTTTCCCCCTCCAGCAAAACTTAGAAAATAAATGGTATAATAGCAGCAGCATAATCAAAACAGAAGTACGCCCATCTTCCGACACAAATCGGGAGATGGGTGTCCTTCTCTCAGGGTCGCCCAAATCAGCATAATCGAAAGTTCATGGGGGCGTGTCGGAAGTGTAGCGAAAGCGGGACATGGGCATCCTGGGCCGATAATGGAAAAAATATGGGAGTCCCTGATGAGCATTTGGCCAACTTTACTTGGTCCAATTTTTTTCACGACCAAGCCTCAAAAAGGTGCCCGAACTGACCAGATGACCACAGGAGGGAATTGGGGATGATCTCCCCTTACTCCCCCAGTGGTCACCAACTGCCTCCCACCTGAAAAAAAAATTAAAAACATGTTTTTCCAGCCTCTATGCCAGCCTCAAATGTCATACCCAGCTCCATGACAGCAGTATGCAGGTCCCTGGAGCAGTTTTTAGTGGGTGCAATGTACTTCAGGCAGGCAGACCCAGGCCCATCCCTCCCTACCTGTTACACTTGTGGTGGTAAATGGGAGCCCTCCAAAACCTACCTGAAACCCACTGTACCCACATGTAGGTGCCCCCCTTCACCCCTTAGGGCTATGGTAGTGGTGTAAAGTTGTGGGGAGTGAGTTTGGAGGGGTTGGGGGGCTCAGCACCCAAGGTAAGGGAGCTATGCACCTGAGAGCAATTTCTGAAGTCCACTGCAGTGCCCCCTAGGGTGCCCGGTTGGTGTCCTGGCATGTGAGGGGGACCAGTGCACTATGAATGCTGGCTCCTCCCATGACCAAAGGGCTTGCATTTGGTCGTTTCTGAGATGGGCGTCCTTGGTTTCCATTATCGGTGAAAACCGAGGTCGTCCATCTCTAAGGTCGACCATCTCAACATTTAGGTCGACCATCTCTTAGGTCAACCTAAATGTCGAGATTTGGGCGTCCCCGACCGTATTATAGAAACAAAAGATGGACACCAATCTTGTTTCGATAATACGGGATGCCCTGCCCCTTTGCGGCGATGTCTTCAGAGATGGGCACCCTTAGAGATGGGCATCCCTATTCAAAAATGCCCCTCCACGTGTAAATCCTTTTTAAACAATTTCAGGGATAGCATTTGCATTGTATAGAGCCACTGGTGAAACTCCATCATCAGAAATAAATGTATCCTACCATGCAGACTAAGGAAGAGACATCCAACTGTGTAATGTTTAGGATATGGAATCCAAACGTTTTGTGATATTCAGCTGATATAATTCCCTAGTACTCATAGATAGCTGAATCCCCAAGTACCTAAGGGGATTCAGCTATCTATGTAAGCTAAATCCCCTTAGGTACTTTTACTTAATGGCGGTAAGCCCAATGCGGGCTTACTGCTTGCTATACCAGAACTACCGCTGGGCTACTGCATCAGCCCGGCGGTAGTTCCCACCCCCAGTGCGCACCATTTCTGGTGCTACAAAAATATTTATTATTTTGTAGCGCCAGTGTTTACCCAGCAGTAATCACTGCCCAGTTACTGCCGGATCACTTACCGCAAGGCCATTTCTTAAAGGTAAAAGGGGGCCTCAGCGCACATCAAAAACACGCACGCAGGCAGCTTAATAAAAGGGGCCCTAAATAAATTGGTCACCCACTTCAAAGGAAATTGACCTCTCCATTCCTGCCTTATGATGTTTGTGGAGGCCAGAGCTAAAGATTTGGAAGAATTCAATTTAAAACCAGAAAAGTCTCCAAATTCAGCAAACGACTCCATCATCTCAGGTAATGAGGTATGGGGATAACAATATGTACTAAGAAATCATTGGCAAAAGCTGAAATCTTAAAACCAGAGGTCCTAAAATGAACACCCTGAACATCCAGATTTGCCTTAATTTCTCTAACCAAGGAATTCAAAGTGAGAACAAATAAAAGAAGAGAAAGAGGGTATCCCTGATGTGTACCCCTACAGATATTAAAAGAGGCTGAATGTAAATTATAATCCCACATAGTTGCCTTTGGGTCTGAGTACAGGAGCCACTGTGAATAAAAAATTCCAAGAGACATGGTCAAATGTCTTCTCCACGTCAAAGCTAATAAGATGACAAATTTCTTTGCTGCACCTCTTCCAAAGATGTCAAAATGGCCTGTATATTTTTTGTCGCTGGATGACCTTTCACAAATCCCACCTGGGACTCATCAACCAGGGAAGGGAGGACCCTCACCAGTTGATTAACTAACATCTTTGCCAATAATTTACCTTCATAATTTAAAAGGGAAATGGGACAATAGAAACCTGGATCACAAGAGTTCCTTCCCGGATTCAACAATACAACCATCTGTGCCCATCTTAAAGACTCCGGTAGGACTGTATAATATAATTAAATAACTTAACCAGCATGGGTCCTACTGTATCTTGGAGTACTATATAAAATTCTGCTCAATAAGCATCTGGGCCTGGAGTCTTACCCAATGCACTCTGCTGTAATGCTAACATAATCTTCTCCAATTTAATGGGAGCATTGAAAATAGAGCACTGTGAAGACTTTACCCTGGGGAGATCTACATTCTCTAAGTATAGTGTAGCATCTAGTTGATTATCAGTAGGTGAAGTATAAAGAGTTGCATAAAATATTTTGAGTTAAGTGATATGGTAGCCATGTTAGTCCACTTTTAAATGTAATAAATAGAAATAAAACAAAACATAGATAAGAAAATAAGATAATACCTTTTTTATTGGACTAACTTAATTCATTTTTTGACTAGCTTTCGAAGGTAACACTTCTTCAGATAAAAAATGAGCAAATACTGACAAATATCAGAATATAAGTGAAACACAAAAGCATTCCAATGACAGTCTCACAAGAAGAGGATGGGGTGGGTTAGGTGAAAAACAGGGAGATCCGGGTGAGTGAGAAGCAGGGAGAGATGGAAGGGTGATAAGACGGTGTCAAAGCAGTATAATTTTATGGTTTATAGTGGGATAGAAAACCAAGATCTTTGTTAGGTCCTGGCTGGTGGGTGTCAAAATATTTCATCATTTTGACTTCAAAGGTCTTACATTCCTGGATTTTAAGACTAGCAACATATATGGCACTCAAAAGATGGTGAACACAGGGCTTACTCACTTCAATGACTGCCTTCAGAAGTATAGAGGATGGAAACCTGACTTTCAGGATGCCACAGCAATTATGAAACCCACCCCAAAGCAAGAAATGAACCTGATAATAAAATGGCTGGGAATCGAGTGAGCCAATCATGTAAAGGCATAAAAGGATGCATATTTGCACGACCCCTCCAGAGGTCTGAAAGAAATGTGGGAAAGACTTGATCAGCACTATGGCAGCCCTGAAGTTATCCAAAAGGCACTAATGAAGAGAATAAAGAGTTTCCAAAAGGTTAAGAGATAATGACATGTTACAAGAATTAGATCTCATCCAGGAACTGGAAGCAATCAAAGCTGATCCGAACCTTCTAGGCCTGTGCTACTTGGATACAGCTGGAGCATAAACAAGATTATAACAAAGCTGCTGAATGATATATTTTTTTATTACATTTGTGCCCCACACTTTCCCACTCATGGCAGGCTCAATGTGGCTTATATGTTGTATACAGGTACTTATTTGTACCTGGGGCAATAGAGGGTTAAGTGACTTGCCCAGAGTCACAAGGAGCTGCCTGTGCCTGAAGTGGGAATTGAACTCAGTTTGCCAGAACCAAAGTCCACCACCCTAACCACTAGGCCACTCCTCCAATTAAGAATCAATACTCTGAAAATCAGTTGTAGATTTGGTACTTATATCAATTATTTATATATATATATATATATAAACTAGCCTCAAAAGCCCAGGTTACCTTTAAACTAGGACACCAACTGTAATGGCTAACATCATAGGCTCCTCCGCCTTCCGAAAAAACCTACAGAGTAAAAACTTCCATAAACTTTTAATAATGGAAGAAAATATCTGTAGTAAAAAAAATGGAAGAAGGGGTAATAACTTTTAACAACTTATTGATTAAAGTGCACAAATCTCAACTCCCTATATTGGTTTAGGACTTGAAAAACTCATATTAATAATAAAGTATATTAAAGACTTCAGAACAACATACCCCCCATCTTCTTGAAGATACCATTAAGTGGAAGATAGAACACCCAGTGTTTCCTTTCTATAACAGACAGTATATTATATAACCATCATATAACTAATAATTTGCTTTAATCTTCAATAATCTGAAATATGGCATCTCTTAAGTCTACGTTTTACTTAGCTTTAGATGAATATATAAACCACACTGATTCCAATGTATCCACTAATGTTCTTGACCGTGAGGAATCCGAATATGTTCTGCTAGAGAGAAGTCACTGGAATGACAGAGAACTTGAGACAAGGAAGGAGTTCACAGCCTTCAAGATCCAGCATTATTAATGGACGTTGCATGCTTGTAATGTAGACAGTTTGAAAAGTTAAATAGTGATATCTACCAGACAGGAAGTGTTCTGCCCCCTATTTGCATGGAGGCAGATGATAGGATTATATAATAAGACTACAAATCTCTGTAATCCTGTAGGCTTTTTCAGAGCACATGTCCACTTCCCTGTTTATTATAGAACTCTTTCTTTTGGCTTGCCTTGCTCTTTGTGCATGCTGAGCTAGTTGCCCCCCCCCCCCCCCCCCCCCATCAATTCTGTAAGGGTTAGTCTGCGACATGTCTCCTCTGTGAACTGAAACTGCCTATGCTGTATTCTGTTGTATGATCCCTTCAAGCTACTATGACTCTATCAAGATTTCACCAGTGTAAAAGTATAACAAGCATTAATACTCAGCATGTTCCTCCCAGCCTCTTTTGCTTGAGAGAGAGCTGGTTGAGAAGACTCCCAGTTTGCAAGGCAAAAACTCTTGCCCAGCTCATCTGAAATGTAAGTTATTTTTCCTTGTTTAATCACTGCATTAAAGAAGATTTTGGCTCAAGAGTCTTCTCATAGTGATGTTCTATACTCTGGTTTAAACTGAATGTCAAACCTGGTATAAGGAATATTTTGCAAGGACAGAACATCCGTTGTACAGTAAATAGAGTGCCAGACCTAAGTAGTGATCACCAGGCTTCTTGGCTTCCAACCCTCTATTTCTCTCAGTGCTCAGAGAAACAAAAACTGCCAAACTTTGTGAATTCTTGACCTACACTGATCCTGGCATGTTTAAGGCTCGGCGGAAGGAATGCACCAGTAGCGGGTTGCTGGAGCTCCCTCTCAACTCGCTGCCACTGTACCTCTCGTGTCTTCTGTTTTCTGTCTCTTCTATCAATATTTTAAATGCTGGTTTGGAAGGAAGGGAAAGGTAAAGTAAATCAAGGAAAGTAACTCCGCTTAGCAATACTATGGAACAAGGGAAGGACCTGAACTCCTCCAAGTATCCCCCAATAGAGTGGCCAGATCCTGCAGCACCCTGGATGCTCCCTTAATCCACCAGTTTTCTAATTGGGCCCAGGAGCTACCAGACCAGCTCAGAAACCAGCTGCACAAAATACCTGTCACCATCTACTGGAGACAGAGAATAATGGAGAACTTGTGGCTGCACAGTGCCCTATATAGGGCACAACTCTGTCTCCGTTTGCTGGCATAATCCATTGGCTCTGGACTGATCTGATTTTTATTATTTGGAAGAAAGTTGCAAATATAGAACTATATCAGATAAGAACACAATCTGATGTTTATTATTTGGAAGAAAGTTGCAAATATATAACTACATCAGATAAGAACACTTCAAAGAAGGAATTAAATTTTAACATCAAATAATACAAAAAAACAAAATATGTAGTTCAGGCCTTCCAAAACATGTCCTGGTGACACCACAGCCCATTGAATTTTCAGGATATCCACAATAAATATGCATTGTTTATTTTATTATACTACTTTCAAAAATATTGACTGGAGCAAATTTCAGCCTGACATGCAAAAGTTGACAACATACAAACACATAAGCAAGATAAAATGTCAAATTAGGACTTAATTTCTAGAGATGTGTATTAATTAGCATGTATTCAGTTTATAAGTGTACTTTAAAAGATGTAGTGTGCCATAAACCTATTTTTTTTAATTCATTTATTCATTATTTTACAAGTTGCAATAACACACTTGTTGAAACACAGAGAGCATATTACAATCAATGAAAATATAAATCTAACCAAACAGGTTTTTTCATGAAACAATCTATCTCTTTCTCAGACCACTACTATCAATAGTGAGGAGGGTGATAAAGGTAATAAATAAAAATTACAAAAGAAAACATCATATATATGATATACATATAATAAGTGGCTTAACTTCTGATGTTTACCCGTCTAAGTCTATTTACCATTATTCCTTGTTTAAGCTTTTCCTATCAACAAACATCTGCAGCTGATCTGGCTCAAAGAAAATATATTTATTACTCAAATATTTAACTATGCATTTACAGGGATAAGCGAGTAGGAATGTAGCCCCCATCCCTCTCACTTTTTCCCTCAGCAACAAAAATTTCCTCCTTCTTTCCTGCGTTATTCTAGTAACGTCAGGATAGATCCAAATTTTTTGGCCATAAAATAATTTCTTAGAGTTCTTAAAGTATAGTCTCATCAATGAGCTTAAATCTTGCTCAAATACTAAGGAAACAATTAACGTACCGCGAGTCTCCACTTCAGTAATTGAATCTTCCAAAATGGCAGTTAAGTTTTGAAGATCTATTTCATTTCCCTCTTGTGCTGGTATATTTTTCTTTAAAGGCAATTTTAAGAAGTAAACTCTATTGCAAGGCGGTATAGCTTGAGGGGATATATTCAAATTCTCCATTAAGTACTTTTTAAATAAGTCATTAGGAACTATCCCCGGTACAATGGGGAAATTTAATAGTCTCAATGTTAATCTTCGATTATAATTTTCTAGTTGTTCAATTTTTTTATGAACCATAAGTTTTTCCTTTACCAAAGAGTTTGTCGTATTCTGTATAGTCTTTATTTCTTCATGATTCTGTGATATTTTTTCCAAAGTGTCAGTTCGTACCTTTTCCAATGATTCTGTCAACGAAACCATTTTAGTCATAATTGACGTGGTCTCTCGAGCGGATTGAGAAACAGTTTGTTTTAGCTCTTGAAGAGTTTTCCAGATTAAGGTCAACGTTATCTCTGTAGGAGTAGCTTCCTCCACGCTTTCCTCTGTCAACCGAACAGGAGCTGCACTGCCAGGCTGGGTGGTTCCGCTAACGACGTCCGTTGCATCAACCACTCCTTGCATTCTCCTTAGGTTGGCCGGGCATGGAGGTGAAATAATCCCCGGGGGCGAGAGTGTAATATCAAGGCCCTGAGACGCCGACGCCAACTATCCTGCTACGGCGTCTAATGCAGGCCGCGCCATTCCGGTATCGCGGGTTTGAATCACACCGAAGCGCTCCAGAGTCTGCTGCACTGGGGAAGACGTCCTGGCCACTGGCAGCTGGCCCTTAGTTATCCCCTTCCTCTTCGTGTGTGGCATGGTAAGAAACAATAGATAGCGAGCAAAAGTTTCGAAGAGCAGCAGGAGCGTTACCGTGTGTTAGATCGCCATCTTCACTGGCTCCCTATCCATTTTCGCATCCTGTTCAAACTTCTTCTACTAACCTATAAATGTATTCACTCTGCTGCTCCCCAGTATCTCTCCACACTCGTCCTTCCCTACACCCCTTCCCGTGCACTCCGCTCCATGGATAAATCCTTCTTATCTGTTCCCTTCTCCACTACTGCCAACTCCAGACTTCGCGCCTTCTGTCTCGCTGCACCCTACGCCTGGAATAAACTTCCTGAGCCCCTACGTCTTGCCCCATCCTTGGCCACCTTTAAATCTAGACTGAAAGCCCACCTCTTTAACATTGCTTTTGACTCGTAACCGCTTGTAACCACTCGCCTCCACCTACCCTCCTCTCTTCCTTCCCGTTCACATTAATTGATTTGATTTGCTTACTTTATTTATTTTTGTCTATTAGATTGTAAGCTCTTTGAGCAGGGACTGTCTTTCTTCTATGTTTGTGCAGCGCTGCGTATGCCTTGTAGCGCTATAGAAATGCTAAATAGTAGTAGTAGTAGTAGTAGCCACACCCTGGACACTCCACTCTATTTAATACATGAAGAGTACCTATTGGCTTCTCAAAAAAGCATAATGGTAGTGAGTTAAAATCGTCCATTTTTCCCTTTCACAAAAAATATCATTTTAGAGATCCTAACATGCTGAATATAGATCTCCTTAGATTCTGCCAAAGTAACTTTTTCCCTCATTGTTCAACTTGTCTTGCTTGCTTTTTAGTATAACAAATAGCTGGTGGATATCATGGAACTCTGTGTATTGATACAAAGCTGCAAGATATAAAGAGTCTCTCAAAGAAGAGTTCCAAATGCACACCAGGGCATTTGGTGAAACCTCCAACATGACTTCCAAGGAGGAGAAAGAGGCCTGCCACTTATGCTATGAGGACACAAGCAAATTATGACCAAAACAAGAGGGCTGGCGTTATAGACTCAATCGGAATTGACTTAGCCTGAAAAGATAGTAGACAATAGTCAAACCATGGCACAGATATACACTACCTGTGTGAAACCAAATGATATAGCTGTTAGAAATTTGTCAACTGCAGGGGGGCATACAAAATCTACATAATTAAAATCACCTGTGATCAATACACTTCAGTAGGATAACCTCATAGTAGCAACAACTTCAAACATTGCCTAAACAGACCCAAAACTGAGTCCTAGTGGATGATAGACAACAGATCAGGAAAACTACTGGGTGAAAATATAATAGTTTATTACACTGAGACTTACCATGTACACAACTCACCACGTACACAAATACATTTAAATGACATCCTATAGGTACAGATAAAATGACACTAAATCACTCAGTTAGTACTTACCCTGGACTCGTATTACAAGGGATATATGTATGCACTTGAAGTGGCCCTTGGATCCAAGCTAAGCTGTCCACAGTGAAGGAATAATATATATTATTTATTATAGATAATAAAAATAGCAATTATGGCAAGCGAGATACAAAAATATACTGAAGATTACACCAAAGTGGATGGGGAACTGAGGAACTGAGTTTGATTCCCACTTCAGGCACAGGCAGCTCCTTGTGACTCTGGGCAAGTCACTTAACCCTCCATTGCCCCATGTAAGCCGCATTGAGCCTGCCATGAGTGGGAAAGTGCAAGGTACAAATGTAACAAAAATAAAAATAAATAAAATATGAATATATCTATCTATATGTGTATGTATATGTATGTGTGTGATTACACAACTACAATACTATCCTGAGAAGAAATTACATCTTAGCAGCTATATTAGGCTATACCATGTGCTTGAGAAATAACCAATCCTTAGCCAGCAAATGCACAGGCCACTAACTAGGGTCTCTGACCGTAGAGGAAAATCCCATTCTCTCATTCTTAGAGATCCTCAGCTTCAGCTTCTGATAGAGTGATGACTTGGTTAGTAACATAGTAAAAGATGGCAGATAAAGACCTAAATGGTCCATCTAGTCTGCCCAACAAGATAAACTCATTTTACATGTTATGTGATACTTTATGTGTATACCCGACTTTGATTTGTCCTTGCCATTCTCAGTGCACAGACCGTAGAAGTCTACCCAGCACTGTTCTTGTACTAAAAGTTCTGAAGCTAACATCGAAGCCCCTTAAAATTTACACTCCAGCCCATCCATATCTATTCAGCCACGATCAGGGCGTTGACCGTAGAAGTCTGCCCAGCATTGGTTTTACTTCCAAATTACCGGCATTGCCACCCAATCTCTGCTAAGATTCTGTAGAGCCATTCCTTCTAAAAAGGAATCCTTTGTGTTTATCCCATGCATGTTTGAATTCCATTACCGTTTTCATCTCCACCACCTCCTGCAAGAGGGCATTCCACATATCTACCACCCTTTCCGTGAAAAAATACTTCCTGACATTACTCCTGAGTCTGCCCCCCTTCAACCTCAATTCATGTCCTCTAGTTCTTCCACCTTCCCATTTCCGGAAAAGGTTCATTTGCGGATTAATGCCTTTCAAATATTTGAACGTCTGTATCATGTCACCCCTGTTTCTCCTTTCCTCCAAGGTATACATGTTCAGGTCAGCAAGTATCTCTTCGTACGGTTCGCAATGCAAATCCCATACCATTTTTGTAGCTTTTCTTTGCATTTGTTCCAGTCTTTTTACATCTTTAGCAAGATATGGCCTCCAAAACTGAGCACAATACTCCAAGTGGGGCCTCACCAATGACTTGTAGAGGGGCAGCAACACCTCCTTTCTTCTGCTGGTTATACCCCTCTCTATGCAGTCTAGCATCCTTCTGGCCACAGGCGTCGCCTTGTCACATTGTTTCTTTACCTTCATATCCTTTGACACCAACACCCCAAGGTCTCTCTCCTGAGTCAAGCTTACTAATCTCTCCCCTCCTATTCGGTATCTCTCTTTGGGTTTCTGCACCCCAAGTGCATCACTCTGCACTTCTTGGCATTAAATTTTAACTTTAAAAATTACTTTTTGGGTTCAAAAGCTGGTTTTCTCTGGTATACTGTTAAATATCACTCATACTTTATACCATTATATTACATAGTTTTTTTTTAATTGCAGTGCTCAGTGTGTTGAAGTGCCAAACTATCATGTTCCACAGAACCAGCATATAGCACTACAAGCTCATTTCCATCATAGCACTGGACCCTGCCCACCTTCCTTTGTTCTAGCCCCTGTGTCAGTTCCTAAATTGGTAAAGTCCAATTCTATATAATACTGATCTTTGATTTGAATCACATGTCAATTAATGGTAGAGGCGTTGTAGTACTTATCTTGTTGCTGGTCCTTGTGTGCTTAAATTCTCTATCATTGCTGCTGGAGCTGTTCGTGTGCTAGCAGTGCGGTAAAATGTCTTCTGATGTGTTCTTCACAGCTGATAGTGCCCTCGGAGCTGGTGTTAGGGTTTAAAGCATCGTGGTGGCCACTTACTGGCTGAGGTCTCGGGCTTCAGCTGGCCGGGGGGGAGGGGCAGGCACTGTCCACCCCTCTCTGGAAAGTGTCCTGTCCACAAGCAGTGAAAGGCAGGAGTCAGGTGCGAGCTGCGTGAATGAGGTTCTGTTACCCCAGAACACCTACTCGAGTCAGCACACTGTTGCAACAAGACCGATGCAGTAGGGGTCATCCCGCTGGGAGTTGATGTAGCCAGCAGCTTCTGTAAGCAAGCTCGGGGGCTCCATCAGCCATAGCCAAGATCCCCTTCACCTGCACCAGTCCAGGACCCTGTCCAACCAGGCATGTTCAACTAGGCACAAGAACTATGCTTACCACACAGCTCTTGTGCGCATGTGCTGGGCATGTTCTCCCCCTCCTTACTTCCCCATGCCATTAGCACTGAGCATTGAGAAGTTCTTTTATCATGCTGTAGCATCTGGCCCTGATACAATGAAGAAAACTGGAAACAACACTGAGGATTCAGACAACTACATCACTGCTGAATTATTTATGATGTCACAATCAAAACATTAGGAACGGGAATGCTATGCTTGTCAGGCATCCTGGAGCCATGTGATCAAGTTGGATGACACAGCATCCTAGGGAGCCTGCATCTCTGCAATCTATAACCATTAAAGTAAGGATTATATCTTCCATTCCAATAATATACAGAGGTAAGAACTCAGGGCCATCACCCATCCTCCTAACTACTTCAAAGAGAAAATGTAAGTTTGTAAACCACACACCACTATCAAGATAACAAAAAATGTCCTAAAATCCCACTCATGATGATTACAATTCCATTAAAATAAAAAGCCATAGAAAAGCATAGCCACTGTGGAAGGAACACTAAGGGATATGTCAAGAAGAGATGTTGGCTGCCCCCCACCCCGTACTCGTTCAACATTCCCTTCTGCTGACCAGAAAGTAACATCAGTAGGGCTGGAGTCAGGGCAAATAGTAATTTCCAAGGGAGCAACAGAGGAAGGTTCCCAGGCTCACCTCCAAGCACTGGAGGAGCCAGCAAGCATGAGATACATTTGCTTATACTTTGCTGCCACTATATTGCATGTATATTATTTATGGATGTCCTGAAAACCCGCCTAGCTATGGAGTCATCAGGCCAGGATTTGGAAGCCCTGCTGAAGTTTATTTTGTATATTCTTTTTAATATTGTTCAATCCACTGGAAAGACAAGTTTTTTCCGGAGAGTGAAGCTGGGTTGTGGCATCTGCTTCCCTTGGTTTTTCCTGTCAAACTTTTTGCTCACTTCATGGTTCACATTTGTCAGGATGGTGAGAAGATCATGTCCTCTGGAAAATATAGATATGTCAGGGTTACATTATTATTCAAAAACTTAATATGGTCCTGATCATGCAATACAGAACTGAAAAGCGTACTTATTTAATTTTTCTTGGCTTCTTTTACCTCCTATTGTATATAAGTCAAACATTAAAAAAAGTCATAATTCAGAAAGGGGACGAGCAGTAGAGAGTGACACGGTAATGATTACTGTGGTAATACCATGGTTATCATGGTAATTACCACAGTAATGGTGACATTTATTTTAATTATGCATTACTACCATGGTAACAGTATGACATTATGCAGTAGTCACGGGAACAGGGACCGCGATTACTTTATCCCTGTGGTAATGAGGATAAAAGTCTGGCCGCCCTCCCCCCTAAGCCTACCTTAAAGCACCCTGGTGGTCTAGTGGCCTCTTTGGGGCAAGAAAGAAGCCCACTCTTTCCCATCCGCTGCCACTGCTCTACCCAATACTGACACCTCTTCAATATGGCTGCCGAGACTTCAAGCGGAAGTCATGCGAGGCTGCCGCTTGAAGTCTCAGCAGCCATTTTGAAGAAGTGTCTGTATTAGGCAGAGGAGCAGCAGCTGGCAGGAAAGAGTAGGCTTCTTTCCTGCCCTGAAGAGTCCATTAGACCACCAGGACCATATTGGGAAGAAGAGCAGCAGCAGGCAGGAAAGAGGCCAGCTTAGCCCAGCCAGCCAGCCCAGCCAGCTAAGCCCAGCCAGCCAGCCCAGCAAGAAAGCCAACCAAGCCCAGCCTGCTAAGCCAGCCAGGAAAGCCAGCCAGTCAGCCAGACCAACAGGCAAGCCCAGCCAGCTAGCCCAGCCCAGCCTCTTATCCTCATTTTTTTAATCTATGAAGAAACAGTAAATCATCCAGTCACCCAGCCAGGCAGCCTTTTATCCCCTTGGCACATCAAGGTAGGCATTTGGGGGTCCTTTTACCAAGCGGTGAGAAAAAGATCTCTGCGCTACCAGCGGGGGCCCTTTTTACTGCAATGGGTAAAAAAGCTCCCAGCACACATGGCCATGACATAAGAGAACTCTTCCTGCATGGCAATAACAGCAGGGAGCCCTTACCACCATCCACTGAGGTGGCGATAAGGGCTCCCGTGCTAACCCGGCGGTAACCGGGCAGCGCGCGGCGATGTTTGATTACTGCCTGAATATCGCCATGCAAGCCATTTCCGGGGGTTTCTTTCCCCCAAAACAATGGTGGGCGTTTCTTTTTCCCTCAGAAATGGCACGCACTGAGGGCGGGTTTACCACTGGCGGCCACATTGGGCCAGCGGTAGTAGCGGAAGAGCGAGCGGTAAGCCTGCGTTGGGCTTACCACTGTTCTGTAAAAGGAAATCCACCCGTGTCCAGCAACTCTCCTCTCCCCTGCCCTCCATCCATCTATCCATCCATATCCAGCAATTCTCCTCTCCCCTTCTATATCCAGCAATTCTCTTCTCTCCCCTGCCTCCCTCTATCCATCTATACCTAGCAATTCTCTTCTCTTCCCTGCCCCCCTCCATCCATCCATACCCAGCGATTCTCCTCTCTCCCCTGCCCTCCCCTCCCACTCCCATCCATGTCCAGCGATTCTCCTTCGCCCCATCCTCCCCTCCCATTCGTGTCCACCTGCCCGCCCTCTTTTCCCCCCCAACATCCCTCTTTATCTTCCTGCTACAGTGCCACCCTGCATGGTTTAAATCTTTTTTATTACCTCCATCGCAGCAGCCACGTCATTGAAAACCCTGCTTATCTCTAGCCTTCCCTTCGTGAGTTTGTTCCCACAGCGTCCCGCCCTTGCGGAAAGAGGAAATGACGTCAGAAGAAGGCAGGACTCTGAGGGAACAAACTCACAAAGGGAAGGCTAGAGACGGGCAGGTCTTTCAATGACGCAGCTGCTGCGATGGAGGTAAATAAAAGATTTAACCCCCCCCCCCCCCAGGATGGTGCGGGCCGGGCGCATGTAAACGAGGGCTGTGGGAGGTGAGGTAAATGGGGTATGCATGGCTTGTGGCGCCCTCCTGCCATGCTTACCTCATTTACCGGAGCCGGCTCGACATGCAAGACAACCGGCTCGCAAGATCTTAGAAAATTTAACAACACATAATAGGGTAAAAAAGAGCCTATTGTTAACCGGTTTTTATGATGTAATTTTTGCATAATATGTCTTGTTAACTTTATTATGAATGTTTTTAGATTCCAGGTAGTGCAGGACATATATTTTGTAAATCAATCAATAAATAAGTATGCACTGCATTTTCAGATGTTGCCCTTTTTCTCCATTTCTATAGAGGTATTCAATAATTTACTTTCCTGAGGGCTTTTATTAAGGTTTCTGTGCATCAACCAATACCAGATTCCACCAGAAATCCAGAATCTTTAATAACCTACTGCTTCACCATCTCACACTCAGAGGTGACTGTGGCGTGGAAGAGAGGTTTGCCTCCTCTTCTACCCTCTAAGCTGTATATACATAGGATTTGGAAGGTTTATTTTATAACCAGAATGACGTGTAAGAGGGTAAACTTGTTCACGGATAACAGGGACGAGTCTGACAAGAGATCACTCCCGTTATCTTTCCAGTTGAGAACTACATTCCCTTGAAAACATCATGTTGGTGAAATGTGGGCCCACATCGGGAATAAAGATGTTTTTTAACTCATGTCATTAGATCACAACGGGTGAAGGTTCAGCAGCAACCACTTGAGACCCAGCACCGGGAACAGCTGATCACCTATAGATAAGTATCTCTTATCACAGTTAAGCATATTGTTACAGCGGTCTCTAACATATTCGGAGGTAGGCAGGACCGGTGCTATGATTTATGGTTGCTACGGGCCGACTCCATTTTGTATGGTATAAAGGCACATGAGCAAATTCTGAGCACTGCATATTAAAAAATTTTAAAAATCAAAAACAGTAAACAACCATATATACAAATAAGGTTTACTTATTACATATGGATAACACTGGTGAAATTGTAGATATCATTAATTTATTACACCAGCTTGAACTGTATTGAAGCCTAAGTATTGCATTGATTAAATTTTAACTGCCAGACCCTCGACCATTCTTCTAACTTTTGGTTATCAATAGAAATCAAACAAAATAAAACATGGAAAAGAAAATAAGATGATACCTTTTTTATTGGACATAACTTAATACATTTCTTGATTAGCTTTCGAAGGTTGCCCTTCTTCCTCAGATCGGAAATGGACTAACACGGCTACCACACTCCTCTTCTAACTTTTGGAGATCCCTTCTCATCATTTCTACTCCCTCCAGGGTATCAACTCTATTGGCTATCTTCGTGTCATCCGCAAAAAGGCAAACCTTTCCTTCCAACCCTTCAGCAATATCTCCCACAAATATATTACACAGAATAGGCCCCAGCACCGACCCCTGAGGAACTCCACTGCTCACATTCCTTTCCTCCAAGCGGATTCCATTTACCACCACCTTCTGCCATCTGTCGGTCAATCAGTTTCTTATCCAGTTCACCACTTTCGGTCTTAAGTTCAGCCCTTTCAGTTTATTCATGAGTCTTCTGTGGGGGACCGTATCAAAGGCTTTACTGAAATCCAAGTAGATTACATGTAGCGCACATCCTTCATCTAGTTCTTTGGTCACCCAGTTAACTATCCTTTCTTTCAGCAGCAACTCCATTACTTTTCCTACCACCGACATGAGACTTATCGGTGTGTAGTTTCCCACTTCTTCCCTGTCTCCACTTTTGTGAACAGGGACCACATCCGCTCATCTCCAATCTCGCGGAACTTCTCCCATCTCTAAAAATCTATTAAATAAATCTTTAAGAGGTCCCGCCAGGACCTCTCTGAGCTCCTTCAGTATCCTGGGATGTATCCCATCTGGCCCCATAGCTTTGTCCACCTTCAGAGTCTCCATCTGTTTATAAACTCTTTCTTCCGTAAATGGCGCAGTATCCACTCCATTCCCAGATATTCTCTCTGGCTCCAACCGCAGTCCTTCTCCAGGATTTTCCTCAGTGAACACCGAAGAGAAGTAATTGTTTAACACATTCGCTTTATCCTCCTCACTCTCCACATAACCATTCTCATTATCTTTCAGTCTCGCAATTCCATTCCTATCTTTTCTACTTTCTCCAATATATCTGAAAAAGGTCATCACTTCTCTTTACATCTTTACTCATTTTTTCTTCCACTCGCGCTTTCGCTAGCCATATTTCCCTCTTCACTTCTTTGAGTTTAATCCGATAATCTTTTCCGTGATCCTCTTGTTGTGTTCTTTTGTATTTCTTGAACAAAGCCTCTTTTGCTCTTATTTTTTCAGCTATTTGTTTGGAGAACCATATAGGCTTCCTGCTTCTCTTGGTTTTGTTTACTTTTCTCGCATAAAGATCAGTTGCCATATTTATAGCAGCCTTTAGCTTTGACCACTGATTTTCTACTTCTCCTACTCCTTCCCACGCCAACAGCTCCTTCTTCAGGTAGTCCCCCATTTTATCAAAATCAGTGTGTCTGAAATCCAGTACTTTGAGATTTGTGCATCCACATTCCACTTTTGAGTAAAAATAGCCAAAAATGAAATGGCTGTGTGGTAAGTTTGCACTTGCTGTGTGGCCATTTCGGGGGGGGGGGGGGGAGCACTTACTGCCACCCATTGAGGTGGCATTAAAGGTTCCTGCACTAACCTGACAGTAATTGGGCAGTACGTGAGCTGCCCGATTACCGCAGGGTAACCCCCTGTGGAAATATTTTTCTAATATTTCCGCTAGCACCAGAAATGGTGCACACTGGGGGTGGAACTACCAACAGCACCCATATTGGGCCGGCGGTAGTCCCAGGTTGCCATGCAGCAACCCTATAGTAAAAGGGTCCCTTGGGGTCTTGACCTGGGCAGGCACTACATAGGCACATTATTATGATGTATCTCAGCAGGGTCATAGGTGTCACTTCAGCCATACACATGGGGTTACCAGAAGTTTGAGCAGCACTGTGCTAGACCTAGCTACTATACCTGTAGTGTTCACTCTAAGCTGAGCACATGGGTGCGTGCACACAAATCATGAACCCTGTGCACAGCAAAACATGGCACACACAAGGAAAATATAATGCTGAGATGTTTTAATTAGTTGTTAGAAAACAGCCCAGAGAAACTGAACTATTTACTTCTGCCTCATCGTAGCAGCTGAGAGATTACTTAGCATAAACTGGCACTCTGCTAAATTGGCAGTTTCAGTTCCATCCAAAGGATGGCACTATAATATTAATCAGATCGCTAGCAATACTGTCATTATTAAATTTTAACAATGTTCCCTCTAAGCTGTATGATTCTATTTTTAAAAGCCCTGATCTATGGGTGGTTTAGGGGGAAGGGATGGTATTACAGTTATACAGCTTTCAATTATTTTTCCATCACAAGTCTGAAATATTAACATTTTATAAAAATGTAACCCCCCCCCCCCCCCCCCGGTTTACTAAGCCGCGCTAATGGCTGCGGTGCGCTAATGCCAACACAGGCCATTCACTATGAATGGGCTGTGTTGGCATTGCCGCTTGGCTTAATAAACGGGGGGGGGGGGGGGGGGATAATATTTTCCCAAATTTTGTGCCTTGCTATGATCACAATATTTAATCATAAATATTGCATAAAAAATAAGTTGCATAAAATTACTTATAAATTTGGTTAGTGGAAAGTTTTGCACATGGGGCTGATAATTTTGCACTAAGCCATCAATCCTTAGAGGGAACATTGCACACTTGTATATTTAGAGGCCCTTTTACACAGCCGCAGTAAGTACTAATGCATGCTTACCGCAGGAAAAAATGGCATACCAAGGGACGCGCTGAGGCATCCCGTGGTAATTTTGCCATATGTGCACATTACCCATGTTCTAAAAAAATATTTCTTCTTTTTTGGCACAGGGGGCATGTCTGGGTGGTGAGAGAGAGCGTGTTCTGTGTTAATTGGTTAGCGCAGCTACATTGCCACGCGTTAATCAATTAGCGCGGGTTTAGCATGCAAGTACCCATTGCCTACAAAATAGGTGGTGATAGGGGCTGATGTGCTAATGGACATGCACTAATTACAGCATGGTCATTATTGAAAAATTCAGAAAATCGTCCATTCTACCCCAACAGTAAAAATAGCCTTAGCGTAAGGGAATGATCCACATAAGGGCACACTAAGGGCACTTTTTACTGCTGTTTGGTAAAGGGCCCCTTAAATTGGCCAAGAAACTACCAGGAGGAAAGTCTTTGAAGACTGGCTTCTTTTTGTTTGTGCATTAAAATGACAAAACAAAATGTTTGCAATATGACTCTATATCATAGTGTTAAAATATTTCTGTATACAGCTGCTACATTGTAATACAATAAAAAATGTAAATTAAAAAAAATCGACTGGGAGAAAATTTGCTGACCATCAATTCACACTTCCCATCTCCTAAACCTTTAAGGTCCAAAAATAATTCAAATAGGTGGTTCTATTGTTGGAACCTTTTACTATACCTGAGACACTCACCTAGGGCAGCATTCTTTCAAATGCTTGCATAGGGACTGTATATACCAAGTCCCATGGTCTGGGCTCCTGTAGGAAACATAATCTGTCATAGTGGCCATGCCAAGCAGGAAGTCTGCTTCCTCTGGAATGCATTCATTGCAGATGTTTGAATCCACCTCACAAGGCGATGAAGAGCTCTGGCCATCTGTTTCCACATTTACTGCTTTATGAAAAGACATCCCCTGGCATGCTTGCATAATGAATACTTTGGGTTTTCCAGCTAGTGATGGGCAATTCCTACCATTGAAAAAAGTAGTCAGTCTTTGGATAGGTACCTCCTGCCCATCGGTACCAAATATGATGCCTTTATCACCGTGTGTGAGGATGCAACACACAAAACAGTCACTGGCCTGATGGTTCTCAGTACTGTACTTATGTATTGTCTTCAAGATTTCCTCTCCAGTCAGATCTTTGTGCACTTCTGTCTTGAAGTGAAGCATTGTGAAGACACGGCATAGAGCCTCTGTATAAAGCACATGAGATAAAGCTGTTAGATTACCACCACATCCCCAGCAAGAGAGGCAAAAAAACTTTACCCACACTTCTGTGGAGTTCTATGACATACGGATTTTACAAGTTGAATCTAAGGTGTGCAATGATAGCATTTTGGCCACACAGAAGACCTTTGGATTCATAAATTTTAAAGGCACGCATTAATAAAGACCATGAAAATTATTCAGTAGTCAGGATTTAGGATGATGCAAAAAGATTTTTCATCCATATAATATAGAACACAATAGATAATATATTACCACTGATGTATAGATCTATATCCAAGCAGAATAATAGTGCATCTTATATTACCCCAAAGTAAATGTCACCAAGAGATGTTCATCTAGTCCTCCTTTCTAGCTCCCATCCCAATGTGCTCTATAGGAAAATCAGGACTGAACTTGGAAGTGAAATGGAAAACCAGAGTGGGCTCACATCCCATAAGATACAGACCTCCCGATATTCAGCTGGTAGCAATCACCATTTTTTAAACGCTGATCATCACCAGCTAAATTATTCCCTGGTATTCAGTGCCAGGGCATATCCGGGCACTGGCACTGAATATTGGGGGTCGGGCCAGGGCCTGAATAACTTAGGTTTTTTTTTTTTTTTAAAGAGGCCCTGAGCCCCCTCCACCCTCAACAATGCCCCCTCTTTCCCTCCCCCCAGCCTGCAGCAAGAACCCCCCCCCAAAGACCCACTCACCCCCATCCTTCAGCTAGGCCCTTCCCCCAGGCCTACCTGTATTCCTGGTGGTCCAGCAGGGCTGTTGGGGGTAGGATCTGCCCCCCTTGCTCCTGCCCTTTGCAGTACTTGTCCAAAATGGCTACCATGACCTTTAACGGCAGGTCACTGAACTACATAAGGTCATGGCAGTCATTTTGCACAGATGTCGCAAGGGGAAGGAGTTAAGAGGCTATGCTCCTGCCCCCAAGAACCCCACTGGACCACCAGGGATACAGGTAAGCCCAGGAGTGTAATGCATTGTGTGTAATGTAGTCTCATATGTAATGCAGTCACCCTTGCTTGTCTGTATAACGTCTGTTACTAGTGGTCTATTCTCCTGCAAAGACTTCCTCTCTTTCTCAGCCAAGCTTGGCTCTTTTGTCTACCTGCTATCATTTCCTGGTCATTCATACTATCTCTGTCCTGAGAGGTCAGCTGGGTATGACCTATCCCTCCAATTGAGGGCTGCCCTCTGAGACCAACCCTAATACCTGATGGCAGGTCCTGTCCTGTTGGTTCCTTTACCTCCTCCTCCCTGGGCTTGTGTGAGCCCTTTCTTGATCTCCCCTGCTCCATGAGGCATTCTCCATCTTGCTTCAGACAGCACATGTCCTGCTAACCCCCCTTGTAACGAACTCATTTTTTTACGTTGTTTGTTCTTCCTCATAAGATACTGCATATTACAGCCACCTAGCTCCGGACTGCTTGCATATGTTTAACTATTCTCCCACCTCTGCAATAAAGCTACTTCTCTTCAGATTTCTATCTCCAACCACTGATACAGCTCTCAGAATTATAGAGTCTCTTGCCTTAGGGCAATACTTCTGAACATCTGACTGTGAGTAAACTATCTATATTTATTCAATAAAGGAAATTTCAGAAAATAAAGAGGCTTCAAGTGTGTGCTGTTGTGCCGAGGTTATACTTCTAGGATATTAAGGCTTCACAAATATTAAGCTTTAAGAGGCCTAGAAAACTGGAGCTCTGTTTCTATTATGTAAAGTTTGTGAAATAATCCCAGAACTTATGTTCATATGGCAGTTTTTTTCTTTTCAGATGTCAACTCTAGTGTGGACAGTTGGTTGTAGAGGGGCAGGAGCAGGCCCGTGCCAAGGGTCTGTGCCGCCCCCCCCCCCCCCCCCGCAGATGAACAGTTGGCGCCCCCCCTCCCCCCCGCAGATGAACAGTTGGCGCCCCCCCCCCCCCCCGCAGATGAACAGTTGGCGCGCCCCCCCCCCATGAAGATGATCGCGGCGCGCCCTGGGGGCCTTTAAATCTTTTACTTGCAGTCGCAGCAGCGTCTGTGAAAGCGGAGCGCTGCCGATGTCTCCCTTCCCTTCGCGCTGTTGGTTCCCTCAGTGTCCCGCCTTCTTCTGACGTCAGAAGAAGGCGGGACACTGAGGGAACCAACAGCGCGAAGGGAAGGGAGACGTCGGCAGCGCTCCGCTTTCACAGACGCTGCTGCGACTGCAAGTAAAAGATTTAAAGGCCTCGGCGGCGCGGGGCGAGGGTAAGCACCGCAGCGGCGCCCTCCAGAGGTGGGCGCCTTCCTGCGGTGCTTACCCCGCTTACCGCATCGGCACGGCCCTGGGCAGGAGAAGGGTACAACAGTAGGTATGGCAAGGGACTTGGGGCATGGCATGAGGACGGGACATGGGCAGGGCACAGGCGCAGAATGGAGCCGGACAATTTTGGGGTTTTTCTTTGGCAAAAAGTTGGCAACCTATATATGCACATATGTATAGAAATAGCTCTTGGCCTCTTTCTAACACAGCACCTACCCGCGTCTTTATCCGTTCCATTCCTGTTTTTTAGGTGGCTCTGTCTGGGAATCGTTGTTTTTTCAAAGTTGTAATTGTTTATGATCAGGCATTTCCCTCGAGGACGGCTGTCCATTTTATATACACTGTCAGTCTGGCACAAAATGAACAAGAAAGATAACCTTGTAGAGAATGTTTAACATAAAAAATGTATTCAGAGAGCCTTTTGTACAATATTCAGGAATTCATGCACATCCCTTTTCTTACTTATGCAAAATTAGGCTTACTACACTAGGGCATAGGCGCCAGCTTTGTGGGTACTTGGGCACCTCAATATTTTTATGATATACTTTATTAAATTTGGAGCTGAAATATCTATGCTGCAGGCAGCAAACAAAAGCAAGAAGGAAGAGTTTCTGTATCCCAGTTATTGTTCCCACGTCCCTCTATAGCCTATTGGCTGGAATACCTGACCAATGGGCTACAGGAGAAAGAGATAGAGCTGTTTTATTGCCTATTGGCTGGCTATGACTGACTGATGGGCTCTAGGGGGAGGAAGGAGCAGCTGTAATCAAGGATAATAAGGGTACTTCCTACCTACAGCTGCCAGTGGGAAGGGAAAGAGCAACAGATAGACACTGAAAGAAGACTGAGTCACATAACATTATTGCATGACAATTTTATGTGTGTTGCTATAATAATATGTTTAGTAATTAAGTTTTTTTAAAAGACTGAGAAGTACAGTGTGTTCTTACTATTCATTAGGAAATGGTTCCTAAAAAAAGCTGTGCGAACCAAAAAAACCGCAAAAGGCAATGCATTGCTCCTATGGGAAATACAGGGTTAAGTTCCTGCCAAGCTCTGGTTCTGTGAAAGCAAGAAAAATGAAGCATTGTTCCTAAGAGAAATACAGGGTTAGGTTCCAGCTTGCATTTTGGTCAGGCAAGTAAAAAAAATACTGCATACTGAACCAAATATTATATACTGAACATTAATTATTTATTTGCAGTAACATTAAAGCAGTAACAGTTACTAAAAGAAATGCACGTAAAACAGTGCAGGAAAATAAATCAGTATTTATACATCAACAATAAGCATTTTTATACAGTAAAAGGCATTGACTAAAATCCTACATTTGATGGAGCTGCAGGAGACGGAAAGGTTTGCAACTCCTGCGCAGTAGGAGATGACGAAAATGGCAAAGCTGTCAGACCTACCTCTGGAAACTGGCTCTCATGACTTACTGACTGGAAAGACTGTGTCAGCCTTGTCTGTTTGGCTTTGCTCATCAGGTCCTTAAGTGCCTCGGTATAAGGGGCAAATGCAGAGTTTGCGAAACACTTAAATTTTAGACTGTGCTCTAGCATGGGATCACATTCCTCCATGTTGCTAAACATTTTATAGAAACCAAGAAGTAGGGTAGATTGGCTCTTCCAAAAGAGCAAGGGAGACACTCATTCAAAAAGGTGATCTCTATTGAAACAACTCAAACGACTCGACACAGCTGCTGTTTTTCGGCGTCAAAACGCCTGCTTCAGTAGCCTATAAAAACATATATAACACTAATAAAAACATATAGATCGTACAAATCATAAATACATGAGGTGTAAATGAAATAACAGAATCCAAACATAATGAATGAATGAATAAATAGATATGCAAAAACAATTTTAAAAAACAATAGAATAGCATTTTTATAACAAGATAAATTTACAAATAGTGGTTGCATAATCTAAAAAGCATACTGACTGAGAATAAGTAAAAAGGTAATAAATAATAAAAAAAAATCAATAGTAATAATAAAAAATCATGACTGATCTCGCAATGTTCGTTGTGCAGTGGTATTTCCAAAATAATATGTAACCTTAGACGACTATAGTTGGTCCTATTTATACAAGAGAGCAAAAACATGTATAAAAGAAAACCATAATGCAAATATAGGCTTCTCTGAGACAGAAAAAGCGTACAGGAAAGGAAGAACACAGAATAAAATGAAGTACTATATATCACCTTTAAAAAGTGCGGTAAACATAAAACACTAACCCCCCTGTTTACTAAAGCTTAGCTTGAGTTATCTGCAGCAGGGCCCATTTTATTCCTATGGGCCCTGCTGCAGATAAATCAAGCTAAGCTTTAGTAAACAACTATTGTGGAGTAGATGGGATGTATGAGGTAAGAAAGTTAATTATTATTTAATGTGTGTAGGATGCTTGTGTGTGGTTGCCGTATTCAAGATGCATGACTCGCTAGACTAATCAAGTATGTCCTTAATGAGACGTGCCAGGAAAGTTGGTTGTGTGCGAGTGACTAAATGCATGCAATGAATGAGTTGGAACATAGATATTGTCATGTGTATCTGATTGGAGAGGCAATGGAGGGAAATAAAATACAATGGGGATGCTAAGGAGGGTAAAAAAAAAAGTATCCTACTAGTTGTATCGTATACACGGAATCCCTCTAGGTCACAAGGAAAAGAAACTCAAAATAAAAGTAGGTGGAAGGAAAACAATAGCAAAAAACAAAAACCAAATAGCCAATACCATTGTGTGATGATCATCACATTAAGAGTAAAAGATTTTAAAAAATAATAAAAATGTGGAATAAAAATAGAAACTATGTATAGCACAGCCTATATTCAATAGCAAAACGGTATAAAACATAAACTTAGTAGGCTGTATACATCTAAAGCTAAAAATAGGTAAAAGAACAGCAAAAAAAAATCAGCAAGAAAATCAACTGTTTCCCTCAGTTGTTAAGTGGCTGAGAGTGCATTCAAACAGAACATGTGTGGAACACGTAGTAGAGCAAAACTGAAAAGGTGTGGAAAAATGAAAAATAGGATAAAATATAGGTAGGAAACAATAGAATGAAAAATCATCATTGGATAAAATTAAATTAAATAAAGGTGGGGGCTGAAGCACTACAGTCTGTATGGTGTAAAAGTGATCTGGTACACCCACAATGAGGAGTGGTGTCCATAACTATTCTTCTAAATGAAAGATATGTACGCTCCTGTGTTTAGTATGGTATGTGTATACAAACCAGGAATATTAAAAAAAAAAACAGAAAAACAAAAAGACAAGAAAGTCATGACATGAAGGATTATAAAGGCTCAAAGGTAAGAATAAAGTAAAAATAAAGTCGGTATTAAAAAACAGTGGGATCTAAAAATGCTTACAGCAATACATGTTTTTGCTCTCTTGTATAAATAGGACCAACTATAGTCGTCTAAGGTTACATATTATTTTGGAAATAGTGCCTACCACTACACAATGAACATTGCGAGATCAGCCTCAATTTTTTTATTATTACTATTGATTTTTTATTATTTAGTGCCTTTTTAGATATTCAACCAGCATTTATTGTTAATTTATCTTGTTATAAAAATGCTATTCTATTGTCTTTTAATTTTTTTTGCGTATCCATTTAATTATTTATTTATTTATTTATTTATTTATTTATTCATTCATTCATTATTTTTGGAATCTGTTATCTCATTTACACCTCATGTATTTATGATTTATATGTTTATATTAGTGTTATATATGTTTTTATAGACTCCTGAAGCAGGCTTTTTGACACCGAATCACAGCAGGTGTGTCGAGTCGTTTGAGTTGTTTCAATAAAGATTGCCTTTTTGAATGAGTGTCTCCCTCGGTCTTTTGGAAGAGCCAATCTACCCTACCTCTTGGTTTCTCTCTTGCTGATGCACCTAGGGATGGAACGTTCCTCCACTTTTGTGTGCTAAACTTTTTATCCAATGTTTACACTCACTCTGCTATTTTTGCCACCTTGAGAGGCACACTTTTTGGAACCTCTTTGTCATCATCATTGCCTCTGATACCTTGTTGCATCAAGGTCTTCATTGCTGGGCTCTATTGCAGTCTCAGCCAAACCTTCCTCCACATCTTCTTGTGTCTTGTCCTCAAAGCCCACACCACTGATTCTTCGTGGAAAGCGCATTATTTTTTCCACACTTTTTTCATGTTTTCCGCAAGACCTTCAAAACCCTCAAAGTTTGTTACAGTCATGCCAAATTTCACCACCAAACTAGTGCCACCAGTGACTCCACAACTTTCAGTTCTGATATATAAGGCCGGTAAAGTGAAAGTGCAAGAAAGAACTTGTTATAAAATGCGAATAGCTGAAAACTTGTTGTAAAAGGCAATTTGTTGATAACATATACTTCTCCATGAATGTGAAAACTACAAATCGTGAACACGAAAATAGCAAGAATGCCCTGTACTGGGAGAGAAATAAAGGGCTTAGGAAGGGATGAAGGGGTTTGAAAGAGGTTACTGGCTGGGAGACAGCATGCAGCTTTAAAGAGCTTGAGGTGGCAGAAAGCAGCTGTAAGGAGAGGAGAGTCTGGATGATGGGGACATGAGTGGGGAGTAGAGCTGTGGGAAGAGGAATAGGAAGGGGTAAGTGAATTGAAATGAGTTATTGCCAGGGAGATAGAACTCTGCTGTGAAAGGCTGGAAGTAACAGAAAGGAAATGTAAGGAGAAGAGGGGTAGGGTGAATGCACTGTGAGTGGAGCTGTGGGAAAAGGAATAGAGAGGTCTAGGAAGGGGGAAAGGGGTTTCTGACAGAGAGAGAGAGAGAGAGAGAGAGAGAATTATGCTGTGAGGGACTGGAAGAGGCAGAATGGAGCTGTATGGGGAACACAGGCTGGGAGTGCAGCCAAGGGACAGGGATAGAAGGGGCAAGGAAGGGATGAAGGGGACTGAAAGGAGTTACTGGCAAGGAGAGAAAATTCTGCTGTGAAGGGCTGAAATAGGCAGAAAGGATTTGTATGGGGGGAAAGAGGCTGGGTAATGGGAAAAGGCTGAGAATGAAGCTGTAAGGAGAGGAATAGGAAGAGGTTACTGCCTTGGAGTGAGAATGGTGCTGTCAAAGACTAGAAGAAACATAAAGGAACTCAAAGAGGGATAAAGAAGGCAGGATAGCGGCAGGAAGAAGCCACTAGACCACCAGGGCCCTTCAAGGTAGGACTGAGGGGGGCACACTGAGATTCAGGAGTCTGTAGTGTGCAGAAGGGGGCAGCAGCTGCGGTGCTAGTGGGGGCTGTAGTGTGCAGTAGGAGGGCAGCAGAGCAGTAGTGGTGGGGGGCAGGGGTGGCAGGCAGTGGCCGGGGGGGGGGGGGGGCGAATAACCTTCACTGTCCAGGGGCTCAGATCACTATCAGTCCACCCCTTCTTTGTGGGATTGGGAAAAGATGGGCTGAGAGAAAAGTGAGAGGAAAGAGAGATCATGATGGAGTGAAGAGACATGAAGGCAATAAAGATGAGAAGTGGGGTGAGGGGGTGACTCTAGAAGGAAGTGAATGAAAATAGGTAGAAAGTCAGGCTATGGAGAGTCAAGCACATGAAACAAATGAGAGGACTGGAAGAGAATTCATAAAAGACAAAGAACATGAAGGCAGAGAGGAAGAAAAGTGTAAAAATGGCATTGTCAGATTCAAGGGTGAATGGCAGGAATACGTAGACTGATGAGAATAAAGTGGAATTGTTTAAGAAATATTTCTCTTTTGTGTTCACAAATGAATGACTGGGAGTAGGCGACTGTAAAAACAAACAGAGGAATGGAAATGAGGTAGATGGTGAACAATTTTCAGAGGACTGTATTCAAGAGCAGCTAGCTAAACAAAAAGTAAACAAAGCAAGAGGGCCAGATGGGATACATTGGAGGGTAATGAACAAACTTAGGGATCCTTTTACTAAGCTGCAGGATAAAGGGCCCTGCGGTAACTGCGGGGGTCATTTTTCCTGCGTGCCTGGGCCCTTTTTACTGCAGCCAGTAAAATGCCCCCCAATAATTGGCCACGCGGGTTAGCGCTGCGCTAGGGAAAAATAAATTCCCGGAGTGCCGGAAATGGCACATGCTCCAGTTGGAACTACTGCCAGTGGCCATGTTGGGCCAGCAGTAGTTCCATTTTAACATGCGGTAAGCCCATGTTGGGCTTAACACTACTTTATAAAAAACCACCTTAGGGAAGTTCTGATGGCTCCGCTGTCTGACTTTTTCAGTGATCCTTCCGGACTGGAGATGAGTAGATGTGGTTCCTCCCCACAAAAGCAGAAGTAAGGAGGAGGTTGGAAACTACAAGCTACTTAGTCTCACCTCAGTAGTGAGTAAGCTAATGGAAATGCTGCTAAAATAGGATGGTGTTGTTTCTGGAATCCAACGGGTTGCAGGGTCCGTGGCAGCATGGTCTTACTTGAGCTAGATCTTTCAGACAAATCTGATTAATTTCTTTGGTTGGCTGACCCCTTGATATGGGTCCTAAAGTGACTAACTGGGTTAGAAATTAGTTGAGTGGGAGGCAACAAAGGGTAGTGGTAAAAGGAATTCATTCTAAGAAAAGGGTCACTACAAGTGGTGTGCTAGACGAATCAGTCCTTGGTCCAGTTCTTGTTAACATTTTTGTGAGCAATACTGTGGGAGGAGTATTTGATAAGGTTCCCTCTTTGAGGATGATACAAACTCTGCACTAGGGTAGACACCCTGGAATGTGTGGATAATATAAGGAAGGATCTAGAGTAGCTTAAAGAATGGTCTAGAATTTAGCAGCTAAGATTTAATGCTAAAAAATGCAATGGGTCCATGAACAAGTAGGTAAACTTATGTTTGTGTCACTTATCTGCAATGTCTACACTATCGTTACCACCAAGACTACTTCTGGTGCTTAAGGTAAGGGTGAGCACCTTTCTATCCTGGGTGGCTCATGGCCATATTTCTTTTTTTCTCTTCTACTTGAATTGTACTGGTCGCCTTACTGTGATTTGGCAATCACAATGGAGCTTATTTTTGAAGCATACGGATATCTCAAAATGCCCAAATGGATGTCCATGTGCTTGAAATGTCCAAATCCCAATTTTTCAAAGGCAGAAAAGGGACATTCAACACTTCGGTATGTCCAAATAGCAAGGGGGCATGTTGTGAGCGGTTTTTGTGTGGGACTAGGGAAGGCCCAAAATCAGAACGTCCAAAAGCGATTACTGAATGGGAAGAAACATCCAAGCCTAAAAAGAAGGACATCCTAGGTTAGACCCGTTTTAGTCGCATCCAGGATACAAAAAGGTGCTCTTATTGAGCAGCTGACCACTGGAGGGATTAAGGCATGACACCTCCTTAATGCCTCAGTGGTTGCTGTCCCCCTCCCCTGAAAGTGAAACTGAAAGGAGATACCAGGCTTTCTGACAGCTTCAGGTATTATAGGCATTCCTAGCAAAGTAGAAATCAAAGCTGAGGAATAGGCTAGTGCAGTGATGGTGAACCTTTCAGAGGCCGAGTGCCCAAATAGCAACCCAAAATCTAATTATTTATCGCGAGTGCCCAAATAGCAACCCAAAATCTAATTATTTATCGCAAAGTGCCAACAGGGCAATTTAACCTGAATAACAGAACTTTAAAAGCATTTGGCATGCGTTTGAATAATTAATGTGATTTTTGCTGTTGCATGCATGCTGATAACTTGTCTAACCTTGGCTCATACTTTCCTCTCTCCCCTGCCCTCCCCTCCATCCACCCATGTCCAGCAACCCTCCTGTCTCCCCTGCCCTCCTCTCCATCCACCCACCCATGTCCAGCAACCCTCCCCTCCATCCACCCATGTCCAGCAACTCTGCTCTCCCTTGCCCTCCATCCATCCACCCATGTCCAGCAACTCTCCTCTCCCCTGCCCCCCTCCATCTATCCATACCCAGCGATTCTCTTCTCTCCCCTGCCCTCCCCTCCCGCTCCCATCCATGCCCTGCATGTAAATCGTTTTTATTACCTCCGTCGAAGCGGCCGTGTCTTTGAAAGCTCTGCCCGTCTCTAACCTTCCCTTCGTGAGTTCGTTCTCTCAGAGTCAGTCCCGCCCTCGCAGAAATGATATCAGAAGGCGGGATTGACGCTGAGGGAACGAACTCATGAAGGGAAGGCTAGAGACGGGCAGGGCTTTCAAAGACGCGACCACTTCAACGGAGGTAATCAGAGCTGGCGGGGAGGACATGCGAGGGGATGTTGGGTGGGCGGGCCTGGAGGGAAAGTGGCTGGCCCCTGGGCGACGGCGCGCATGCCAACAGAGAGGGCTCTGCGTACCCTCTCTGGCACACGTACCATAGGTTCGCCATCACTGGGCTAGTGGTTAGTGCAGCAGACTTTATATGAAGGGATCCAGGTTTAAATACTTCAATGCTTTTTTTTTTTTTTTTATTGTGAGTCCTCCAGAAACAAAGAAATACCTACTGTACCTAAATATATAAGCCACCTGCAAGCATGATGGCTATTGAAATGGTGTACATTCAGGTTCAGTAGGTTTTTTTCTGATCCTGGAGGGCTGACAATTACAAAATAAAAGAGTTAAAGTGAGATTTGAACTCAAGTCCCTTGGTTTACAGTCTACTGCACTAACCACTAGGCTGCCCCTCTGCTGTGCAAGAAGATCTGTGTTATGAGCCAGATGTCTTTATTCTGACTTGGATGTCCTTTCTAAAATGCCCCTCAATTTGATCTCTCCCCCTTAGAGATGCACAGCAATTCACCAAGTTTATAACTGAATTTTCAGCCATGTTCTCTGTTGACCTCCACATTGCTGATTTTCTTTGTAACCCTTTTTACAAAATTCTGTACAACTACTACTACTATTTAGCATTTCTATAGCGCTACAAAGAGTACGCAGCGCTGCACAAACATAGAAGAAAGACAGTCCCTGCTCAAAGAGCTTACAATCTAGTAGACAAAAAATAAAGTAAACAAATCAATTAATGTGTAGAGGAAAGAGGAGAGGAGGGTAGGTGGAGGCAAGTGGATACAAGTGGTTATGAGTCAAAAGCAATGTTCAAAACATTCCATATGTTGAACAGCACACAAATGTGCTATTATTAAATAGCCATGCAACCTTAAGAAATCTATTCTTTAAATTCCATGTTACCTGGAAGTATTCCTCTTGGTTTGTTGGAAAATCACACAGGACGGGTGAAACAGTCTCAGATAGAAGGCTTCCTTGAATGAAAATCCCATAATAACCCATCAGCAAATTCATAGGGTTTCACAGCAATTGAAGAAACATAAAACAGGGTACTGATTTTTCAGGATAATCAGGCTCTATGAAAACTACCTTCCCTCAGTTCAGCTAAAAGTATGCATGGTGTTCTACAGCTTGTGTACTTTAGATGCATTCAGATGAGGAGTTCCTGAAGGCATGTTTTGAACAGGATCACAGAGGGTTAAATCTGCTGTAGGAGCCCTTTTACCAAACTGCAGTAAAAAGTGCCCTTAGTGTGTGCTTAGGTAGGTCATTTTTTCCGCATGGGTAAAATGGGTGAATTTCAGCTTTTTTCTATTAATGGCCAGGCACTAATTTTCCCATTAGCACGTGGCCATTAGCGCATGAGCCCCTACCACCACCTATTTTGTAGGCAGTAAGGGTTCTCACACTAACCACATTAGCGCAGAGCACACCTACTCTCCGCCCCCATCACCAATGCCAAAATTACTGCAGAATGCCTGAGCGCACCCTGCAGTAAGGCACTTTAAGATGCGGTAAGCATGCGTTAGTGCTTACAGCAGCTTAGTAAAAGGATACTTTAATTTGCATTTAATACACATTGTTGTGATAATGTGGGTTATTATTATATAGGCCCCATCAATAATAATGGGGTTTGTACTGAATAACATGTATTCACATTAGTGCATGTTCATGTGTAATAATGTGCAACAGTGCAATACTGCAGGTTAGGAAGTCTAGTCCATGGATTGTATATTCAAGTCTACACATTATCTTCCATAAATTTTCTACTCACATTAAAACTGGGTGCAAAAGTCCATGGATATTTTGTACGTGCTTTTATGAATATATATGTGTATCTCCAGGAAGCATCTACTTGAGCATATAGCACTCAAGTCACTTATAAAACTAGCCCTATATGGGGAAATTCTATAACAGGGCACCAAGGCTATAAAGCTACATAAGAACATGTATTGCATCTATTTCATAAATAAATCCTAATCCTAAAGCCAATGCATGTATTTATATGTCATCATAAAATTACCTTACCAAAAGTAGGTGCTCACATTTCCATCTCCTCTGAGACACAGTCCTACCTTGCTGTTCCTATTTTCCATCTCCTGGACCATCTAAGTGTCTGTCACATAAAATTACCCTCTTTGATGTTGGTGTACCTAGTTTTATGCCCATGTATCCCAAGCAGTTTTATAAGAGCCCTACCTGAGGAGCCAATGCAGAAAGCTACTGTGGGCAGAAGCATGTGGTTAACAAGACATCAGAGTGCATTTTTATGGCCAGGTGATGCAAAGAAGTGCTTCATGCATTAGATAACAGTGTAGATCCCTGCTTTAAAGATGAGAGCCTCAAATACTTAAATGCCTGGACATGTGGTTTATTAGGTCAACCACGCCAATGCAGAAAAGTGCCAAGGAAGCTGACAGGCTGAGAGAAACAGCAAGGCTATATCACCGGGCTGAGGTGGCATACAGCACACCTTGAGGGTCATCTGAAGTGGTGTGATATTTCATCTGAGATGATCCATGGTCTGGTGAGCTGGACTCCCTCCCTGGAGTCGACCCAACACTCTCTGCCAATCACCACTCACACATTGGCAGGAAGGGAGACATTTTAGCAGTGAGCTATAGATTGCTGCCACAGTGTGCACTGTAATACTTTTGCAGTGAGCTCACATTAGAAGCCATGTACTCAGCCATCAGCTCATGGGTCTAATGCGCACATCAGTCATTGACTGCATAAAGCACTGTTCTACATGGGATAGGATCTAAAGAGCACAAAGCAGACCTCATGGATGAAGTGTTCTTGGAGAGGGAAAAAGGGGGAAGGACTTTGAGTGGCAGAAGCAATGACAGGAGACATGGTGGAAGTGGCCTGAGATCGGAAAAAATCAAGAGCTCAATCTGATCTCGTGTATTATAGATCTAAATTTAGAGATTATAATTTTCACTTGAAGACCACTAAGAGGCGTTTTTTTTCAAGGATCATAACACAAAAGCCCCTAACCCTTCTAAGGAGCTTTATACAGTTTTCTGCAAATTAACAACCCCTAATTGCAAAACCATAGCCTCCATGACTCCATCAGCTGAGGCCCTCTTGCTTTTTTTTCATTACAAAAATCTTGGATCTTCCTCCTTTCTTGGCACCTCTTCCTGGTCATCATTTCAACTTCAGACCCCTTTTTTTCTTTCCAAGATTATTTCATCTATGAGGTCTACTTCATGCTCTTTAGATCCTATTCCATCCTCCTAGTTCAAAACCTCTACTCTTGGCACTCTTCCTCAAATACTGCTTATCTAATATAATAAAACGCACCCTCAACGTTCTGAGGACAACGTTCTGAAGCCATCTGACGTCACTCCCAGGCTGAAAGGTTCGTGGATTCGTGGTGTGAAGCCTTCAAGCCAGCCAGCCGTCTCTGCCCCGCCCTCGCGTCAAACGTCATGACGTCGAGGGCGGAAAAAAAACCCAAACAATTCCGGCAGCGCAGCGTCAGGGAAGGAGGCGGCGCTCCCGACGTCTCTAGCCTTCCCTTCGCTGTGTTCCGCCTTCTTCTGACGTCAAGGATGACGTCAGAAGAAGGCGGAACACAGCGAAGGGAAGGCTAGACGTCGGGAGCGCCGCCTCCTTCCCTGACGCTTCGCTGCCGGAACCGCCACGGAGGTAAATTTAAAAAGGAGAAAAAAAAAAAAAGAAGTTGGGGGGAGAGAAGAGGGTGGCCAGTAAAGTTGAACAATGGGAGCGGGAGGGCAGGGGAGAAACGACAGCATGGATGCGAAGGGGGGGGCATGGATGAGAAGGGGGGGGGGGAGAAGAGGGCGGGCCAGGCTGGGACATGGGAGAGAGAGGAGCATGGATGCGAGGGGGGTCATGGAAGGGAGAGAGGGGACTTGCTGGAAAAGGTTGAATGGAGGCGGCAGGGGACAGAGGAGCATGGATGGGCATGGATTGGGAGAAGCTGATGAGTTAATGACAATCAAAGAAACCTCCATATGCCTCCCTCCTTGTTTAATTGAAAGCTGCTAGATATCTGAATGTATGAAATTCCTTTCACTTTCATCACAGTATGGCTGGGGGTCCTCAGTGAGGGATGGTTGTGGAATCCGTTTAAAACAAAGATGTCAGCTCACCTTCCTCACATCTGGAATATGCATCAGGGATGGAGAACTGTGTGCTGCTCTCCAGTGAAACAGGATACGACCCTGTGGGAAAGATGAGAAAGAACGTAACTTAGATATTGAGAAAGTACAAAATAAGAATGCAGAAATATGCATGTCAGTGGCTCGTTCCTTCCATGACCCATTCTTTTTCCTCTGCTATGCTTCCCTTGCCAGGGCAGTTATTGTACCGATTTCTACTTCCAGCTGCCCAAATTTGGATCATTGGCTTCAGGCAGACTGGTGTGGGACAAAGAGGACAGAAAATAGGAGGGATGTGCACAGGGCAAATATTTTTGGTTTATCTGACCCTTTTCCCCAGTTTTGGACTTGGGTTTTTTTTTTCAGTTTGTGTCACGAATTTGTTTTAATAAAATGTTTTAATAAATATTAGAACATTTTAACACACAGAGAATGACTTAATGCATGCTAATTCTTAAGGCATATTAAATTGATTTTGCACACACCAACTTTTTTAAGGTACAGAATGTTCACTAACAAATGCACATCCCTAGAAAATATCAACCAATTACAAAAATACCAAAATATTATATAGAAAACAGTTCCATGCCATGTATGACACATCATTTTAAAACCAATTTTTAAAAAGTGAATGCATGCAGCACAATTTAAAATGTTCAGCAGTCAGATGATACAATATTTATACTGAAAATGAACTTTTCTACCATATACTATCATTTTTTCCACCTCTCTCACCTCCTTCCTTCTGACATTGTTTATCTTTCATAAGATAAGGCAGTGAAGAGACACATAAACAATTAAACGGTGTGTGAGTCCCCCTTTCACGAAGATTTGCGAAACAGGCACCTGTCGGGGTATATGGGCACACCAGTTTGAAAAGATGAGCACACCAGCTCGATAAGATAAGTGTCTTTGGATCATACCTATGCATAGGGAAGTTTAAAAATAACAAAAATAAAGACGATTGTGATTGACCGTAGAATAGGTAGGAGAAGGGAATGAGTCAAAGATTAAATATACGTGCATGAGCGCAGATTCACCGTGTGAGTGAAGTGACAAGGAGCCATGTGCAGTTATATGAGACTCTACCTCTTATAAGTTCATAGAGTGTTTCCTAATACACTCTCCAACATATATTTTTGTGAGATTTGGACAGTAGTGTGGAGAAGGTAAGAGCCTAAGTTTTTTGACAGTATTACTAAGACAAGCAGCATAAAATCTGTTCCACTCTTCTGGGATCTTGCCAGGTTGTTGTGACCTGGACTGGCCACTGATGGAAACAGGATACTGGGCTTGATGGACCTTTGGTCTGTCCCAGTATGGCAATGCTTGTGTTCTTATGTTCTCCTATTTTGTGTCTATGAGGGGTAAACTTTGTTTCTAAACAAAATCACTATCCTATCATTTTGGTTCCAGCCACCATTAGAATGTCTGCATGAGTGAGAGTTCACATTCACACACTCACTTTTCTCACAATTACTGCTGCTGTTCTTCCTTCCTTCCTCTCCCCCTCCCCCAAAAGTGCATACTTCCTTCCTGTCCTGGAAGTATGCACAGCTGCAGAGTTGGAAAAGAATCATGGTAGCTATTGTAGGCGACAATGAATGAATGAGTAGTCACTCAAGCTACTTGGAGGGGTTAGGAGAAAGGGTTAGGGAAATTGGAAGGGAAGAGTGACAAGGTTGCAAAATGCTGATACTGCTGGTGAGTAGAAGAAGGTGAAGGAGTGGCTGTCCCTGAATATGTGTGTGCCTACAGTCCTGGCACATAATCCAGGAGGTGGAAGTGACAGCAGACAGCCCAGGATTTTCCTGGACACTCCAGGAGACTTGGATAGTCTGATTGCCACACCAATAATCCTGCAATAATACAGGTACAAGTGATAAAATAGGGGACACATAATGAGATCATTTGGAAAGTTTGCTGACTGGAATGTTCTTAGACTTTATTTGTTCAGCTTACAATATTTATATAACCCAGAGTTCAGGTTTTCAGGAACAGTCTCCATTTCCACTGAAGCAGAAAGACACTATATATAAAATTAGTCTGTAAACCCTAAGGTTAGGGGGAATATCTACTAAACATAACTCATTTTGAGCTAGAAATGAAAAGGCCCAAGTTAAATCTAAATAACAACGTTCACAGAAAATCAATGAAATACATAGATTTTTTTTTTTAAATGGAAGTCACTTTAAAGAAAGTTAAGGTATGGTATTACCACTCCTGTTTAATTGATAATCTTCAATTGTCCTCAAAAGTTCTTTGTTAATCTTCCCACATAAGTCCTTCAAAGTATCAAAGTTGTGCTCTCCCAAAATTGCTCTCTTTTCCATTTCAATAAAAATCTCCAGCATGGTCTGCAAAAGAAAAGAAACCATCATAAGAGAACAACAATAACATGCAATTGTATTCTTCCCATAAACCATCTACCTGCCATGACCATAGAATCTATTTTTTAAATGTAAAGTTGCATAACCACCCATCAAAACTGATGGGGGAAAAAAGCCATTAAACAACACACAGAAAGGAATAAATTTGAATGTTTGGCATACCAAGCTCATCAATCCATATAGGATCATCCCGAAGAAAGCAACAGTAAAATGGCTGAAACATCAGTCAAGCTCATTCGGACATAGCACCACCCGGACTGCTGCTGCTCCCAGTCTTAGGAGCCAGCTCGTTGGGTGCCGTGGAAGTTGAGCACCCTCGAAATAGAGCAACCTCCTTCATTGTGTCTAGGATGAAGGTGCAATTTGTATTGAGTTTGCCCCGCCCCAAAATCACTTTGAAAAGATGGCGCCTGTGCACCCAGCATAGGTGGCTTGGGGAGGGTAAACCTTCCCAAAATACATGCTGGTATAACCCAGAACTCACCCGAGTTAGCTCCTGGACCTAAGTCCCAAGGAGAGAGTACTGTTCTTTCTCAGTTCCCAACTGAAAAGCTTGAATTGCTCTCAAGCCACTTGCACTCACTCTTCCAGGATCCTCGCAGTCAGTGTTGCCAGATGGCAAAACATTTTCCAGCCCCAAACCAGCCCAATATTAATATAAATATTAATAAGGTAAATATGAATATTAATAAAGTGAATATGAATATTAATGAGATCGATATGAATATTAATGAGGTCAATATGAATATTGATAACACAATCACAATCATCATAAACAGAATCAGCAACAGCAAAATCATCAGAATAATAATCAGCATCAGCATAATTAGCACAATCAGCACCATAATCTGCAACACCATTATAATTAACACAAATTAATAATCCATCCATCCACAAAACAAAAGGAGCAAGTTCCCACTACAAACCATCTCTTTTGATCTAGGCACAGGGGTAAAAAAAAGATTTTACTTCTCCTCCAGAATTCAACCTAAATCATGTTTAATGTGGGATATAAATGTTGCAAATAACTAAATAGATAGGAACTCTTAATGTTGAGGACCTGATTCTCATAACATGTCTATTTTAGTGGCCCTTTACCAGGAGAAAAAAAAATCTCTTCTAGATACAACATGTGCTAGCCTGGTGTCCCTATAATCAGCCCCTCCAAATACCACACTGATAACGATTTAAAACAAATTACTACTCTATTACTATACAGACCAAGTGCTGCCCACGTCCAGCCAGCCCGCCTCTGCAGTCTGCAGGGCTTCTATTGGTTCAATTGGACCAATAGAAACCTGGAGACCACCTCTGCAGGGCTTCTATTGGTCCAATTGGCCAATAGAAGCCCCGTGGGGAAAACGCCCAATCCGCGACTGCGGCAGCAAAAGCTGCCCAATATCCCACAACCCACAATTTTCAAACAAGACTGCGGAATTCGGGGTGAAACCCACCCAATTCCATGGCCGAACCGCGAAATTGGTAACTTTGCTCTCAGTCAACTGGGAATAATTATGGATCCAGAGTTCCCTCCAACTCCCAGTACAGGAACCGTACAATATGCCAGGAGGATCAGGAATAAACTTAACTTTATTATAATGTTAGTAACAAGTAAATTCTTACTGTGATGATCTTCAACTTGGTAAGTGATGTAAACTTGGGTATGTTTTTCAAAGGTAATCACAAAGAACTCGCTTTTTCAGGATTAGACCCAGGTGCACAATCCCATATTGCCTTTCCTGTAGCCTGATGGGACCCCAGGATGGACTTCCCTTTCTGATGTATTCCTTACCACCAGATCCGGATCCTGTATTACTGTCCTTATCCTTTGTGAGTATCACCCTGAAGGTAGCAATCAGCCATGGGCAGACCTTGTCCTACTCTGAACCCCAGTTATGGGCTGGACTTTCCAATCGAATCCAAAGTTCTGGTTCTCTTTAATGGCTATAGTGCACTTGACAGCAATTGATCCCTTAAATCCAGTCTACTAGGATTGGCTCTGCCAGGGCCGCCGAGAGACTGTGCCGGGCCCGGGCCAAGGCCGCCCCGAGGTCGCCCCCGCCGCTCCCCCCCCCCCACCCCCCTCCATCCGCCATCAGGCCGGACCCCCTGCATTGAAATCACAGCGCCTCTCACCTCCGTGTGAAAGCGCTGCAGGCAGCAGGACAGCAGATCGCCTCCCTTCGGCCCTCCTTCCCTCCTTGAGTCCCGCCCTCGCGGAAGTTATGTCAGACGAGGGCAGGACACAGGGAGGGAAGGAGGCCTGAAGGGAGGTGATCTGTTGCCCTGCTGCCTGCAGCGCTTTCATACGGAGGTGAGAGGTTCTGTGATTTCAATGCAGGGGGCCCGGTCCGGTGGCAGACGGTCGATGACGGAGGGTGGGGGGGACTGTGGCACCGGGCCCCCCTTGGAGGCCCGGGGAATTTTGTCCCCCCTGCGCCCCTCCTCTCGGTGGCCCTGGGCTCTGCAGGTACCCTCTTCTTGTCTGTGTGTTGCTTGGCCAGGGTTTGTAGGTACTCCAACCTTAAGCAACCAAGGACAGCCTTCCCTCTCAAGGTTTCTCTATTTATTTACTTCTAGAACCCCTCCCAGGTCCTCCTAGTCACTCCCCCTAATGATTCTCTACCTGGGGCTCATTCTACCAGAAGATCTCCTGTCTAACCAAGGATTATACTGGCAAAGAGGGAGCAGCAGCTAGCAAAATCAGGCACCAGTAAATTTTAGACTGAAATCATAGCAGGCGCTAAGAAAGGGACAGAAGAAAGAAGATACTTCCTGCCTCTGATTAGTCCTGGCTAGCAGAATAAGCCAATCAGCTGCCAAAGGTGGGAAAACACTTTCTCCAGCACCTGTAGTGACAAAGGAGAGGGGTAGACACAGAGAGCACTGTTCTGTATGCTGAGCAGGAGTCCTCCAGCTATATTGCTGCTAGTAGGGGGTGGTGCTTCAATATTATGTTTTCAATTGCTAGAAACAGGCAGGTTCCCTGGAATCTTGCAAAGATTACTTGCCCTTCACTATTGAAAATAGTACCTTCCACTGGCAGGACTGTAGGTGGTGGACTCCTGCTTAGCTTAGAGGGAATAGTGACAGAGAGAAGAGTAGAAAAGAGACTTGTAAAGTGACAGAATCAGGAGAGAGCATGTGACCGAGGGTGGAGGGAAAATAGCCCACAGGCATCATCAACTTTATAACAGTAGGTGCTATGCATCATCCATCGAAGTCCAGGGCAATCTAGGAGAAAATGAGTGGGGGGGGGGGGGGGGGGGGGGGGAGAGGTGACAGCAGAGAATGGAAAGGGCTGAGCTGCCAAGTTATCAAGTTCCAGGAGGGAGTCTTTTCAGCCAGTCTTGATTTTAAACTTACATCGCAAAAAAGCAGGATATGATTTGTAGCCCCTGATTCTACCCATTGAAATCAGTACTGCACATAGGTGCCTGATATAAAAGGTTTAGGAAGGCTAAGTGCCCCATTTCCAAACATGACCTTTTCTACCTCCCTCTTGCTGACCCTCGCAAAGCAACAGAAAACAGTGACAGAGCTGCAGTATGTGCGCCGCTACCAGCTCTGCTAGTTCCGCCCCCTCTGAAGTCAGCTTCCTGTTTCAGAGGGGGGCAGGACTGGCAGAACCAGCAGTGGTGCGCATAAAGACCAAGGCCCCATGTCTTTTTTCTTTTTATTGCTGCTGCTGATCCCAGGAGCATCAGCAGTTAGGGTGTCAGTGGGCAGGGGAAACAGATGATGCTGCAGGGGGTGGATTGAAGAGACACTGGATGTAAAGGGGGAGAAAAATAGAGATGGAAGAGTGGAAAAAGAGATGTAACGCCAGTTTTTTTTTAAGTTTCCAGAGGTGATCTGGGAAATTATAGACCAGTGAGCCTGACATTGGTGTTGGGCAAAATGGTAGAGTCTATTATAAAGAACAAAATTACAGAGCATATTCAAAAGCATGGATTAATGAGACAAAGTCAACATTGATTTAATGAAGAGAAATCTTGCCTCACCAATCTATTGCATTTGTTTGAAGTGGTGAACAAACATATGGATAAAGGTGAGCCGGTCGATATTGTGTATCTGGATTTTCAAAAGGCATTTGACAAAGTACCTCATGAAGGACTCCAGAGGAAATTGGAGCATCATGGGATAGCAAGTAGTGTTCTGTGGGGTTCCCCAGGGGTTGGGACCGCTGCTTTTTAACATATTTATAAATGATCTAGAGATGGGAGTAACTAGTGAGGTAATTACATTTGCTGACAACACAAAGTTATTCAAAGTTGTTAAATCGCAAGAGGATTAAAAATTACAAGAGGACCTTACAAGACTGGGCATCTACATGGCAGATGACATTTATTGTGAGCAAGTTCAAACTGATGCATGTGGAAAGGAGGAACCCAAATTATAGTTATGTAATACAAGGTTTCACATTAGGAGTCACCGACCAGGAAAGGAATCTAGGCATCATGGTTGATGGTACATTGAAACCCTCTACTCAGTGTGCGGCAGCAGCTAAGAAAGCAAATAGAATGTTAGGTTTTATTAGGAAAGGAATGGAAAACAAAAATGAGGACATTATAATGGCTTTGTATCGCTCCATGGTGTGACCGCACTTCGAATATTGTGTGCAATTCTGGTCACCACATCTCAAAAAACATATAGCAGAATTAGAAAAGGTAGAGAGAAGGGTGATGAAAATGATAACGGGGATGGGACGACTTCCCTATGAGGAAAGACTAAAGCGGCTAGGGCTCTTCAGCTTGGAGAAAACACAGCTGAGGGGAGATATGATAGAGGTCTATAAAATAATGAGTGGAGTGTAACAGGTAGATGTGAATCGCTTGTTTACTCTTTCCAAAAATACTAGGACTAGGGGGCATACAATGAAAATACAAAGTAGTAAATTTAAAATGAATCAGAGAAAATATTTCTTCACTTTACATGTATTTAAACTCTGGAATTCGTTGCCAGAGAATGTAGTAAAAGCAGTTAGCTAAGTGAGGTTTTAAAAAGGTTTGGATAGCTTTCTAAAGGAAAAGTCCATAAGCCATTATTAAAATGGACTTGGGAAAAATCTACTGCTCATTTCTAGAATAAGCAGCATAAAACATATTGTACTGATTTGGGATCTTGCCAGGTACTTGTAGCCTGGATTGGCCACTGTTAGAAAGAGAATACTGGGCTTGATGGACCTTTGGTCTGTCCCAGAATGGCAATACTTATGATGCTGGATGGAAGGGGAGATGCTGGATGCAGGGGAAGATATAGAAGATGCTAGATTGAAGGGGGAGAGAAGGGAGACCCTGGATGGAAGAGTTGACAGAGAGGGGAGATGCTGGATGGAAGGGAGAAGAGAGAAAAGAGAAGAAAATGCTAGACAGAAGGAGGAGAGAGGGGAGATGCTGGATAGAAGAGGAAGAGAGAGGAGAAATGCTAGATTGAAGGAGATAGAGTGGGGGTAGTTTCTGGATGGGAGAAAGGATAGAGTTAGTGAAAGATTGGAGAAGAAGGGGAATGAGAGAGCCAGGGTGAGGGAAAGAAATGGAAATTGGAAGCAAACACAGTAAAAAGAGTGAATTTGAAAATTTTATAGTAATAATGAATGAAATCTGGGCAGAAGGCAAACATAAAAATAAATAGAAGAAAGCTGAAAGAAAAAGATCAATGTTGGCGATGAATATAGTGGTGGAAATGAAGATGACAGAAAGAAAAAGAAAAAATGACAAGTGGATAGGAAATTGTCAAGAGAGTTAAGAAAAGACGGAAGTAGAAACCAGAGACAGGAGCCAGCACGATTAAAAAAATAAAATGGCGAAACAAAGGTAGAAAAATAATTGTATTTTTTATATAGGATAAAGTAGTGCAGTAGCCATGTTAGTCTACTCTAAAGGTTAATAAATAAATACAAAAATGGAAAATAAGGTGACACCTTTTTACTGAACTAACTAACCCCTCCTTTTACATGTTAACGACTGCCGCCCGGTAATGCCGGTAATGTGTTGGCATTACTGTACCGGCAGCCACTACCATGGCTTTGTAAAAGGTGGGATATATACATTTTTCTATTAGCTTTCAGTGGACAAAACCTTTTTTCTCATGTCAGGACAGTATGCTGTTCTGACCTAAGGAAGGAAGTTTTTGGTCTCTGAAAGCTAATCGAAAAATGTATTAAGTAGTCCAGTAAAAAGGTATTGCCTTATTTTCCATTTTATTTGTATTTATTAGGTTTTATCATAGTAATTGGAGTATATCAGGTTTTGAAATTTACATGTGCTATCTTCATATTTTGCACTGTACAGAGGAGCATGCATCTCTGTTTCTCTTTCTTTGGTGTTGCACTCTCTGCAGTTTCCAATTTCTTGGAGGTTCAGTTTAATTTTTGTCTACATATTTCTATTTTTAGTTTGTGATTACTTATTCTATAATTGCTGAGGGTATATCTGTATTCTGCTTATGTGAAAGAAACCAAGTTTTCTGTTAGAGCTGAATGTCTGTGTAGGATTGATCTGCACTAATCTGACTTGTTTAGTTTTCAAATAGATGTATTGATATTTTAATGCCCACTGTAATGTTTATGATGCCGCCTTTCCTAGGTAGACCCTTGTGTGACTCCAGGAAGTTAGTGCTATTATGGTATGGTAGAATTGCTCTATAGGGTCTGAGCAGTGTCGTAGCGAGGGCTAATGGCACCCAGGGCGGGTCGCCGCTGCGCACCCCCCCCCCCGGGTGCAGCACGGCATGACCCCCCCCCCCCGGAGCGCAACCCCCCCCCCCGGACCGCATTCTTACAAGCAGGAGGGCCGATCCGCCCCGAGTGCACGACACTCGGAGCTGCGTCGGCCCCGCTGGTTCCCTGCTCTCTCTGCCCCGGAACAGGAAGTAACCTGTTCCGGGGCAGAGGGAGCATGGAACCAGCGGGGCCGGCACCCCCTGAGCGTGTGCACCCGGGGCGCACCGCCCCTCCCACCCCCCCACCCCCTTCCTACGCCACTGGGTCTGAGTGACATTTGTAGGAGTTTGTATTATTTCACAATATGTCTGGTATTGTAGCTCAAGGCAAGTTACATTCGGGTACAGTAGCTATTTCCCTATCCGTGGAGGGCTTATAATCTAAAAGGCCCTTTTACTAAAGGGTTGCCATGTGGCAACCCGGAACTACTATCGGCACAATGCGGGTTCCGGTGGTAGTGCTGCCCCACTAAGCGCCATTTCCGGTGCTAAGGAAAATTGTTCCATATTTTCTACCGCAGCAGTTACCCGGTGGTAATTGGTTACCACTGGGTTAGTGCAGGAGACCTTACCGTGGTGGCAATAACCCTCAATGGCTGGCGGTAAGTGCTTCCACCTAAATGGCTGCGCGCCAAGTGTGAACTTATGACACGGCCATTTCTTTTTTCTACCTGTTTACCTGCTGCAGTAAAAGGGGACGATGAGGGGGGGTCTACATTACAGTACCTAGCTATGCCTCTGCGGAAATATTTCCGCAAAACACCAGTTCTAATTTTACAGTCCATTTAGCAAGGGCACTGGATCTACAAGGCCCTTGGGGAGTGGGTTTGGTGGAAATACAATACCCACACATGTGGGACAATGTTACACAAGACCAATTTTATGTCTTGATGGTGAATGGCTTACCGGAAGAAACATTTGTAGTACGGAGAGGTTATTACTTGAGCATGGAAACTTTAACGGAGAATATGAACAAAGAAATCACTGCTTGCTACGATAAGCAGCCCCGGTTAATCTCTTATAACCCCACCAGGCGTACAACCGTAATGAGAAATATGGACTCACTGGCGCTCATCTGAGCAGATGACGAATTAGTGATCATTTTGAGGTTAGACCCTAACGCTTTTACTAGTAGTATGAGCTTGCCCGCTGACATCACAGTTGGTTTTAACATCTTGCAGTTCAACACAGACATCATGGAACATCACTTAGCAACAGATCATTTTGTACCACTGCTGCGCTGCGTACTGGTTAAAGAGAAAAGGAATGAGTTTGTCACCTTCACATGTAATAAACCCCATTATGTCCCTGTGAACAAGAACCATATCGATACTATTTCCTTTGAAATAAAGACGGATCGGAACAGACACATCTTATTTCACTACAGAAAGGTGATCCTTAAGCTTCACTTGCAACCCCAGAAAGCAAACATATTTTAATATGATAGCGATTAAACTTACGCTGACCTGGCACTGTACAGAGATTATTATTATTATGTAGCCCAGGGGGCTTTTACAAATCAGCAGTTTTGTATGGAGCAGGGATTGGCTTTGTGTTTTGTAGTCTCTTTAGAAAAGCACCATCGTTGCTGAGAAGGGGAATTGAGATTGTTAAACCGCTCATAAAAAGTACGGCCAAAAACATAGCCAAACATACAATGGGTCACATCACCACGGCTATTCTGAATAACATGAATAACAACGCGGAGCAGGCCAGATCAGGACTAGCAGTCATGTGAAAAGCCCTTAAAAAAAGAGAGGCAGGCAGACATTTTCTAGAAGGATGGACTGAACCCCTTAAAAGAAAGAAACCAAACTGTGTAGCACCTCAGAAACCTAAGCGCAAGGTTAAGAAGAGAGTTGACGCTACAGAGGGCCCCCCATTCCAGCCTCAGGCTCCCCCAACCCTGGTGCCAGTCAAGTGCCTGTGTTTTGGGAACTACTGGCTACCTTCCCGCTCCCTGCTTCAGCCGCCATGCCATCTCCTGTTCTCAATCTAACCTCCTTGGTCAACTCTCTCTTACTCGCTCCCTTCTGGCTCCCTGCACCGCTGCCCTTCTTCACTTTTCTGGGCCACTGGCAGTGTCAGTGATGTAAGCACACTGCCTTTGGTGGCCCGGAAGCTTTCCCTCTGCTAAAATTTCCTTTCCCACATAGGCGGAACGCTGTAACAGAGGGAGAGCTTCTGGGGCTGCTGAAGGCAGTGTGCTTATCTCACTGACTCTGCCAGCGGCCCGAAAAATTGAAGGGCAGCGGTGCAGGGAGCTAGAAGGGAGCAAATAAGAGAGAGCTGACCAAGGAGGTTAGATTGAGAACAGGAGACGTCATGATGGCTGAAGCCCATGAGGTCAGCTTCCCTTTCCCTCTCCTCCATGCAGCCGTCATGCCCGTTCACCCAAAACATAGCAAGCAAACCTATGAGCTGACTTGACCATGTTGTAGTTCTATATTGTTGGTAACATTTTTATTTCATCTCACTTATATTTTCAAGCATGCTGGCTTGTGCAGCATACGGATGTACGAAGAGGAAGCATTGGTTTCATCCCTGAGAGTAGTAATTAGTTTCAAATTGTAAATCTTTGTGTGATTTGCAGGGGCTGGTTATAGGGACTCCCTATATTTGTGCAGAGATGTTTTCACCTAGTAAAGGGCCACCAAAACAGACATATTAACAATCAAACTTACTATTTATAAGTACAATTTTTTAAAAAAATCATTTAATTAGGTTGAGACCTGGGAGCATTTAACACCTTTTTTTCCTGTGCCTTCATCTAAAGAAAAATATGTCATGTGGGAACTTGCTCCTTTTGTTTTGTGGAATGCAGTGAGGTATTGAATAATGAGGGAAGGGCTTCCTTCATGCAGACGTTCTCTCCAGAGTCAGTGTAAACATGGCAACATTGTCCAGTTCAGCACACTATTAACTGCCAAGTTCACACAAAGTTAATTATGTTCAGTGGAAAATAAATCTGTTGGCTCAGGCTGCTTCCTATGTGAATATTCCATCACTGTTTCATTATTGCTACTAAGTATTACATATTAAGGGCATTTGCTTTAAACTTTGTTTTAATATATTTATGGTTTTGCTTTTTAAACCCAAAGATGAATCTTAAGGGTGGTTGAACAATTAGGTACATAAGTACATAAGTATTGCCATACTGGGAAAGACCAAAGGTCTATCAAGCACAGCATCCTGTTTCCAACAGTGGCCAATCCAGGTCACAAACACCTGGCAAGATCCCTAAAAAAGTACAAAACATTTTATGCTGCTTATCCTAGAAATAGTGGATTTTTCCAAATTCCATTTAACTGTATTGTTTCTGGTTTTACTTGTTTTGGACTGCTCCTACTAATCACTACATTTGCTGTCTAGAATTATGCAAGATGAAAATGAGAAAATAAAAATTAAGTTTTGGATGTACTCTGTAGAAGTTGTTGTTTACTTTTGCAATGTTTGTATGGATGCCTATTCTGATGTGTGCATGTCTATATGTATGGATATGATTTCTGAACATGCGGCATCATTGAAGGACATACTTTTAAATGCCCAATTGGATAAATATAATTATCTCAACTTTATTAAATGTTTCAGACATATCCATCTACTGGCTCCCATGATATAATTGAACCCAAGTTTGCTTCGGATAATGTGGGATATAAATGTAAAAAAAAAATCCTTTATCCTCCACCTTTAAGACACTACATATCTAGTTGGATGGTGATGGCACAAGGAAAGCAAGTTTGGTCCAGTGAAGACTAAGTCAAAATAACCTGTTCCTTAGCTGGGCTCTAATATTACCATATTGAAAATGCATGGATCCAAAGGAGTCTGACTTGTCTGGCTTTTCCAATAGGAAGCATATTGTGGTTCTGTATATTCACTGCTGCCTTTTTAAAGGTACAGTTACTGATATTTGTGTGTTCAGAATTGGTGCTGTTAAGCTTGCTATATAGGCTCTAAAAAGATTTCTTGGAGGATTTAATGTTACTTCACAAAGTAATTTGGCAAACAATCCTTTATTTGTCTGCTCCTTCGTAAGGAGAAGGGGGTGGAAGGAACACTGTCAGGAACTCCAAGGACTTGAACTGGTTAATGTCAGCTTCAGAAAGGAGAGAAAGCAATAGAACCAGAGGAAGGGACAAGAAGACCTATTTTATTAGTACAGCTTAAAAAGGCATTTTATATTTGTTGTGAAGCAAAGTTGAGGGATCTATGCCACTGCAGTAATTATTTTTCAGGATACTGTGATGTGTGTTGAGAGGTTGACCAGACTCAAAGTCTACTACTATAGCAAAGTTTAAGTTATGGAATAATTCAAATTTATTTAAAAATATCAGTGTTTCCAAGGTTTTCATAAGTGTACATTGTAACCAGGTCCTCCTTCTACTCGGGAGCCAAGGCAAACCCTGCTTAGCTGTCTCATCAAGGGATACTGAATCCGAACCTCCTCTCTGTCCAGTAAAGGGGGGAAGGCATCCCGGCTCTTACCACCTCACTGTGGTTCTGACCTTCTACGACCCAGCAGCAGGGTCAGACAAAATCTCAGCATGCTCACCGTCTTTTAAAGTAAAGGTTTATTTAGTGGGCTGTGTTACCTTCTCCTCTTGGTTTAGTTCCATAATCAACAAAGAAAGTTACAGTCCCAGTTTCCAGCATTCACCTCTTTAACACAGTTCAGTCTTAAATCCAAATAGGCAAAAAAAAAAAAAAAACACAGTGAATCCCTCCTTGTTCTCAATGATAGTATAACCCTCACAAGCACTATCTTCTGTCTTTTCAACCGGAGTCCGGGCTAAACCTAAGACTTCCATCCACTCCTCTCCCTCTCCCTCTCCTTCCCCTACTTCCTTTTTATTCCATTCCATGGCTTCCTCCACCCAGGGTTCCCCCAGCTGCTGATCATTCCCCTGATCTGAACTCATTTCCCAATCATTCACCCCTCCCTCTATTTCCTGGGAGTCCTGTATGTGTACCGATGGTTTCTGGGAATGGTAGTTCCTTCCCTTATCTAGTAGTCTTACTGGCGCCTTGGCCACTAGAGGGCGAACCTTTCCTCTAAAAGATCTTGGAGAGTGAGATTCATTAAGTCTAAATGGAAAACTTCTCCCCTGTCCTGGTTTTGGTGCTACTGGACTGGGTCTCTTACCCAATCCCTCACATTATGTTGTTTATATTAATGCAGGACAGACTGTTTACTTAGACATCCATTATCAAGTGCATTCTAAGGCATTATTTAGGAGTATACCAAGCACTACTCACACCTATATGCTTTGGCCCCCCCCATGTTAACCCTTGGCCTCCCCAAAAATGTCAGGTCTGGCTCAGAAGAATGCATTAAATCAGAATTGGACCTCTTTCAATTGTCACTCACACAAACCAGTATTAAAAAAAAAGCATTTATGTGGAAATACCGCCTTTATTGACCTTATTGGAAATGGCGCCACTTGACTTTTACATAGCCGGTCACGGGAAAGATTATTTGGATTTGAACAATATGGTGCTGTACCTGAGCTGTAAGGTTATGAAAGGAGATGGAACAGACATTGCAGGGATGGCCAAAGTGGTGCTAGTAAATTATCCAATAGTCTCCCTCTTCAGCCTACTGGACATCACAATCGGAGAAAGACTCATCAGTCAGAGCAACAACTGCTACCCTTATAGAGCCCTCATAGAACTGCTTCTCAACTATGGTGAAAGGCCCCTCAAAACACAGTTTACGTGAAATCTGTTTTATAAAGACTCAGCCAGAAGCCAAGAGTTGACAGACCCTGGTGGTCACAATGCTGGTTTGAATGAAAGGGCTCACCTTACAGCCGGTAGCCAAAAGGTAGAATTATTGGGTCATTTACACAGCAAACTGTTTTTCCAAGAAAAACCTCTGATCAATGAGGAAAGAAAGATGCCTTCTGTGTAAGGAGTGGGGATGTCATAAACCTGGAATCAGACGTGGGGTGCCAGGCATGTGCAGCTACGGTGTTCCTGATTCAGACACGCTGGACATAACGCGCACAGCTCCGCCTTCTTTACATGTATCATCTCAGCACACCCTCAGGCTACAGCGTGTCATACCAGCGCTCCTTCAGCTTGCAGCGTGCGCAGGTAGGGCGTGGTCATCCTTTGACGTCCAACACCTTCAGTTCTTAAGGAAGGAATCATTCAGTGTTTCTTTGTCTCAGCTACTACTTTGTTGGATAGCACTGGTGCGTTTACTCTTGTTGTCTTACCTGTCTGAACCTTTGCCTGAACCTGGCTCTGCCTTCTGATTGCCACCTGCCTGAACCTTTTACCCGAACCTGACTCTGCCTTCAGATTGTCGCCTGCCTAAACCTTTGCCTGAACCGGACTCTGCCTTCTGATTGCCACCTGCCTGAACCTTTTACCTGAACCTGACTCTGCCTTCTGATTGCCACCTGCCTGAACCTGACTCTGCCTTCTGATTGCCGCCTGCCTGAACCTTGATCTGAACCTGACCCTGCCAACTCCTGCTGTCTGCCCTTTTCTCCTGGCCTGGATCGGTGGTTGCCCACTGGATAAGGTTTCTCTGCCTCGTGTCTCTGCTGCCTAGATTCTCCTATCCTGGTAGTCCAGTTCTTCCCAAACCCTCCTGAAGTCCTGCTGGCTGCCTACATCCAGGGGCTCAACTTCTGGGGAACGGCGGTCATCGCAGGTGAAGCACTGGACTTTTCCAACTGCCTGTTCTGGAACTGTACCCTGGCCTTTGGGCCTGGTGCCTCTATTCTAGGAACAGCACAAGGGCTCACAACCGGTAACTATACCCGGGGCACTGGTGACTGACCAAGACTGACCATGACAGACCGTGACAGGGGATGCCGACAAACACTACAAAAGTACAGATCCTGTCTGCATCGTTTTTCGTAAAAAGAGTAAAAGTGTCACCATGAGTAACGTTGGGTCACGCTGAAGTGCTGTTGAAGTCCAACGTCAAGTATGCCATTGATCATGTGGGGCTGAAGGTATTTAGCATTCCCACTGGAGTTCATATTACCAACCAGGAAAACTTCTTTCTGGGACAGCCGCCCAAACTCATCATCCTGGGGTTTGTGGACAATGATGCTTACAGCGGGTCCTATGGTAAAAACCCATTTAATTTTCAACATTATGATATCAATTTTGCCATTCTGTATGTGGATGGTTAACAAGTGCCAGGAAAACCTCTTCAACCGGACTTTGAACACGCTGAGAGAATGCATGCAATTGGTACAAGCAACTGGTAAACATATGAAAGATAGCGCATTGATAACTGAATGTACGGTGTTTTACACATTGCTGGTTTTTGATCTGTCACCCGACCAAGAATGCACAGATCACTACTCCTTGATCAAAAATGGTAATCTGCATGCAGAAATCTGTTTTGTGAATGCTTTACCCCATACCGTAAACAAGTTCGTCTATGGGATGTTTGACAATGTAATAGAAGTTAGTCAGCGAGGAAACATCCTGTTTATGTGAAAAACAATGAATACAGTACAGATTTATCATTTGTTGAAGGGGAACCCGTACACCGCAGAATCATTTTTAGACATTTTACCCAGCATTGGTTACTCAGTCTGCGCTTGCCATGGAGACCTTTAGCGTTACTGGTAAATACCCATCCACCCACATGACCTACCCGGTGAGCACTGGTTAGTCATCTATCTGTGTCAGAATGGCATCGATGAGTTTTTTGATTCTTACGGACGGACATACCTCTGATAAGTTGTGAAACTATTGTGTACCACAACAAAGAGTTACAACACCACCGTTGTAAAAACTTGTCTTTTGAAAATATTTTACAATTATATTCTGAGGACCCTCTGAAAAATGATAAAAAGGTGTTAAAGTTTGTGAAAAATAACAAAGTGTTGTGTGTGTGTAAATCTTTTCGAGGTCTGTTTTGTAACCTACAGAGATGTGTTTTCTACAAAGAGTGTCATACAGTGTCTAAATAAAACTCTGAAGACTTCCGGTGGAGACGAGCAGCGAGATGGACGTCGCGTTGTGAGCTCCGTTCCGCCCGAATGAAGCCCCGATTTTCAAATCGCCGGACCCGCTCCTAAAAGACCCAGTGAGCAAGGAGGGCACCCGGGGCCCAGACGAACATGGAAGCGGCACTGCTGGCGCTATCTTCAGCACACAAAACAACATTTGAAACGAACTCGAGCTGTTCCAAGATGGCGGCGGCAGAGGAAGCCCGGAGCTTTTAAAGACTATACTTGGCGGCCAACGGGAGAGACGGGAGTCCCGACGGAAGGGGGAAGGCCGGATCCTGTCGCAGGAACAGTGACAGTGAGTACCTTCTCTTGGGATCGGGGCAAGGAGCCGACAGGCCAGCTCTGGCAAAGGTTATAGAAAGGGCATCTCAGGAGCTGGAGGAGTGGAGGAACGTCAACTAGCGGACAAGCTCTTTCGGCGGCCGCACTCGCGCAATCGGAAGATACATCCCCGGGCTAGAGGGAAGAAATTCTAGCAGAGTGGATTTATTATACTGCTTTTATGCGCTTGAATTTGCCCGCTAATCAGAGCAACAACCTAGCGTATGCAAATACGACAACGCGAGGTGACGGGTTGAAGGCCCAGTATAACTATTCCACGGCACCTGAAGTCCCGAATATAAACGAGGCCCGGGCAGAGGCCACTTGTCTAATAGCAGTTGAGCTGTTCGCCGAAGTGCTGGGAGAGTGTCCGAGAGCGGTGCTGCTGAATGTATGGAGCAATATTTGAAACCCATGCCATCTGGAATCACCCGTAGAGGCACAAAATTTGATAAAGAAAGACCCTCACCTCCTAAGCCCAGCCACAAAATGGCGGACTTGAAAGGTACAGCTGAGGGAGAATTCACTGATAAACAACTGGCGCAAATAACAGCAGCGGTGAGCGCAGCTCTCAGCCCACGATTCGACTTGTTGGCCGGACAATTAAAGAACTTAGAATCTTCAGGGGCCGAAACGGAGAAGAGAGTAGGAGAGGCGGAGACTCGGATAGCAGCAGTGGAGGACTCCAGCTCCCAGAACATACAGGAGATTGCCAGGCTCAGGACTCAACTTAAGTTGCAACAAGAAAAAATGGAAGACATGGAAAACCGTGCCAGGAGATGCAACTTGAGAATTGTGGGCATCCCCGAAAAGGTCCCAGAAAGGCTACTTGGGCAATTACTAGAACAGTGGTTGAAAAAAGAGTTGGCCCTCTCAGACAGCCGAGGGGAGTTGTGCATCGAGCGAGCCCATAGGCTAGGGCGTTGGCAACCAAATTTGCAGAGACCACGAATTGTCATCATCAAAGTGCTTAACTATCTGCATAAAGAAGAAATATTACGAGGATTCCGGTCGATGCGCGACTCTCTTTAATATGAGGGATCCCCAATAAAGATTTTTCAGGACTACTCGGCAGGAGTACAGGAACAAAGACGTCGTTTTCATCCCATATGCTCCACACTGGTCACCAAGAACACCAGATTTATGTTACTATATCCAGCTATTTTAAAGATTCAGCATGGAAACCAGTGGAGATCCTTTCAAACTGTCCAAGAAGCTCAAAGGTTCCTAGACGTGGAAATGAAAGAACCAGACACATGACTTTGCAGCAGAGTCCGAGCAGAGACAGACACCCAGGGGAATCTTCCCTTTGGTGAAAGAGGACACGAGGATTAGACCCGCATGATATGGTATATGGTAGGAGATGTACTGAAAGCTCAAGTTACTGATTTAAGGTTCTTGTTGTTCAACAGTTAAGGTTAATATGGGATGAGTTTCAAGGGATCCCAATACATGTTGGGGGATGGGGTCATAGGAGTCCCGGACTTACAATTCCATTGATTGCTTTGAGGGGTGTGGACTAAGGAATCAGATGGTTACAGATAACTTAGGGGCTTCAAAGGGCGAGAGAAGTCAAGGGCATGGAAGGGGCTTGGGAGAGTGACAAGAGGGGTAGAGGGGGGGAGGGGGAGAGGGGAGGAATGGAGAGGGATGGGGGGGTGGGGTGGGAGGGAGGGACAAGATTTGGGAAGGGAACACGGTGTTTGTATACATGTAGTGATGTTATGATTGACACATGGTGTGGTGCAAGAGTAATGATAGATTGGAAAGAGGAGCGGGAGGGGTGGTGGCTGGGACACCTCTCTGTAAAGATTGTGGGAAGAATGCAGGGAAGTATTAACGAACGAGTAGAGATTACATGACTCCATTACAAGTAGTAACTTGGAATGTAGGGGGCATCCACTCGCCAATTAAACGACAGAAAATTCTAAAAATCCTCAATGATCAAAAGACATCAATTGCATTTTTGCAGGAGACACATTTGACAGGTATAGAACATGCTAAATTGAAGCGATGGTGGGTGGGAGACATTTTTGAATCCCCGGCAGTGGGGGGGAAAGGAGGAGTGATTACACTAGTACGGAAAGGTATACACGTGAACAGTGGCGTACCTAGGGTAGTTGACACCCGGGGCCGGTCATTTTTTAACACCCCCCCCCCCCAAATCCAGTACTAGGCATACCGAGAATACAAAACATCAGGACCTATAGAGCGATTCTACCATACCATAAGCAGTAATTTCTACGAGTCACACAAGGAAAAGGAAAGCATCTTAAACACTACAGTGAGCACTAGAACATCAATTCACCTATTGTAAAACGAAACCAGACAGAATAATACAGATCGTCGATCCTGCACAGTCAATGCCAACTGAAAGCCATGTCTTTTTCACAAACACAGATACACCCTAATCCACTATAGAATAAGTAGTAATATTTAAACTTTCTATTTAGACAAAAATTAAACTGAACCCCCAAGATGCCAGACTCTGCATACAATGCAACACCACAGAAACAGAAAACGTCCCCTAGTACTGTGCAAAATATAAAGACAGCAGATGTAAATTTGAAAAAACTAACAAATACCAATCACCACTTTACAAATTAACAAATAGAAATAAAACAAATAATATCATTTTATTGGACTAATACATTTAGCTTTCAGAGACCAAAATCTCCTTCCTCAGGTCAATACAGTATAGTGCTGTTACATTATCCTATCCTGACCTGAGGAAGGGGGTTTTGTTCTCTGAAAGTTAAGTCAAAATGTATTAAAATTAGTCCAATAAAAAGATGACCTTATTTACATGTTCTACTTATAAACATTTATTAACACAGCTACAATACTATATCCTAAAGCAAAATAATTAAAATATATATTTACAGTTTGTCGTCTCTGGTTTCTGCTTTCCTCATCTTCTTTTCACTGTCTTCCTTCCATCCAGCATTTCTTCACTCACTCTCTGCCATCCAGTGTCTGCCCTCTCTAATGTCCCTTCCATCCAGTGTCTGCCCTCTCTCTCTGCCCCTTCCATCTACTGTCTGCCCCAGTCTGCCATCTCTCTGTCTTCCTTCCATCCACATCTGCCCTCTATTTCTGCCCCTTCCATCCACCATCTGCCCCAGTCTGCCATCTCTCTCTCTCCCTTCCATCCACATCTGCCCTTTCTCTCTGCCCCTTCAATCCGTCTGCCCTCCCTCTCCCATCCATCCAAGGTCTGCCCTCCCTCACGCTCCCCACTTCCATCCAGGGTCTGTCCCCTCTCTCTCTGCCCCCTCTTTTCAGCCCCCTTATTCCACCTGCCCCTAGTTCCAGCCCCAGCCCACATCTCCCACCTGCCCCCCTTTTCAGCCCCACTATCCCACCAGTCCCCAGCCCTTTTCTCCCATCAGTCCCGAGCTTCAGCCCCAGCCAGTTCTCCCTGTCCCCTTTAAAGCCCCCAGTTTCAGCCCCTGCCCCGTTTCAGCCCCCAGTTCCAGTACTAGCCCCCTTATCCCAAATACCCTCCTTTTCAGCCCCCAGTTCCAGCCCCCTTCATCCACCACATGCCTTGCATCCCCCCTTTTCAGCCCCAGACCCATTTTCCCTCCTGCCCCCTTGTCAGACCCCCAGACCCCTTCTCCCATCTGAGCACTCCCCTCCCCAATCCCCTTCTCCCCTATGACCACCCCCACCCTCCCCAATCCCCTTCTTCCCTCTGAGCACCCTCACCCTCCCCAATCCCCTTCTCCCCTCTGAGCTCCCCAATCCCCTTCTCCCCTCTAAGCACCCTCCCCAATCCCCTTCTCCCCTATGAGCACCCCCACCCTCCCCAATCCCCTTCTCCCCTATGACCACCCTCCCCAATCCCCTTCTCCCCTATGAGCACCCCCACCCTCTCCAATCCCCTTCTCCCCTATGAGCACCCTCCCCAATCCCCTTCTCCCCTACGGTATGAGCACCCCCACCCTCTCCAATCCCCTTCTCCCCTCTGAGCACCCTCCCCAATCCCCTTCTCCCCTATGAGCACCCCCACCCTCCCCAATCCCCTTCTCCCCTATGACCACCCTCCCCAATCCCCTTCTTCCCTCTGACCACCCTCCCCAATCCCCTTCTCCCCTATGAGCACCCCCACCCTCTCTAATCCCCTTCTCCCCTATGAGCACCCTCCCCAATCCCCTTCTCCCCTACGGTATGAGCACCCCCACCCTCTCCAATCCCCTTCTCCCCTCTGAGCACCCTCCCCAATCCCCTTCTCCCCTATGAGCACCCCCACCCTCCCCAATCCCCTTCTTCCCTCTGACCACCCTCCCCAATCCCCTTCTCCCCTATGAGCACCCCCACCCTCTCCAATCCCCTTCTCCCCTATGAGCACCCTCCCCAATCCCCTTCTCCCCTACGGTATGAGCACCCCCACCCTCTCCAATCCCCTTCTCCCCTCTGAGCACCCTCCCCAATCCCCTTCTCCCCTATGAGCACCCCCACCCTCCCCAATCCCCTTCTCCCCTACAGTATGAGCACCCCCACCCTCTCCAATCCCCTTCTCCCCTATGAGCACCCCCACCCTCCCCAATCCCCTTCTCTCCTATGACCACACTCCCCAATCCCCTTCTTCCCTCTGAGCACCCTCACCAATCCCCTTCTCCCCTCTGAGCCCCCCCTCCGTCGAGAGGCCTGAGCCCTCTTCACCCTAAAGCCACCACCCTGCTTTTTTTTTTTTAAATCCGTGCAGCGATGCAGGCAGCGCCCGGCGTCTGCCCTGCATGAACTGAAAAGAGGAAATCGCTTTGCTGACATCGGGCCTTCCCTCGCTTGTTGTCCCGCCCTCTTTTGAGGTAACTTCCTATTTCCTCGAGGGCGGGACAACAAGCGAGGGAAGGCCTGACGTCAGCAAAGCGATTTCCTCTTTTCAGTTCATGCAGGGCAGACGCGAGGCGCTGCCTGCATCGGCGATCGCTGCATGGATTAAAAAAAAACTGTCGGCTTTCGCGGAGCACCCCCCACCCGCTGACACCCGGGGCGGACCGCCCCCACCGCCCCCCCCTTGGTACGCCACTGCACTTGAAAGTTAATCAGGTAGTTGGAGACACTGGGGGCAGATACGTGTTGGCATCTGTAGTATTGGACAGACAACCAATCTTGCTTTGCAATATTTATGCGCCAAATACGTTCGACCAGCGCTTTTACACACAACTCACTAGTGCTTTGCAAGGGTTAGGAGGAGCCCCTATTATAATGGGGGGAGACTTTAATGAAGTCGCGGACCCGGCACTGGACAGGTCTGGCTCAAGTGGGAGAGGGAGAGCTAGGCCAGGGAAGGGAATAGCAGCACTGGAGGAAACTTTTGCAGTAGTAGATGTGTGGAGAACTTTGAACCCTCTTGAGAGGGACTATACCCATTTATCGAGGGCCCATGCCACTCTGTCCCGTATCGACTATATATTAGTAACTGGAGACATCTTCACACAGGTGGACAGAGCGAAAATAGGGCCAATAGTGGTTTCTGATCATGCCTGGGTAATGGTGAGGTTGGAGTTGGAAGGAGGGATAAGAGAGGACTACATATGGAGATTCCCAACTTGGCTTTATAGGGATGGGCAATTCTTACCCCATTTGACTAAATGTTGGAAAGATTTCGGCATCAATAATGAGATTCATAGGACAGACTCGGTGCTTTATTGGGAGACAGCTAAAGCAGTGCTTAGAGGGGAGATTATAGCCTATGCAAGCTTTAAGCGGAAAATGAGGCGACAAGAAATTCTTAGATTAGAAAGGAGAGTGGCTAAATTGCGACGTCAGTACAGCGCGGGACACACTCAGAGCCTCCGAGTGCAATTACTAGAGGCCCAACAGAGCCTCAACGAGTTGTTGCACCGTACAGGTAGAAAATCCCAGGCTTACTATAAATACCAGCTTTATAAATTTGCAAATAAGGGAGGGGGTTTCCTGGCGAAGGTCATGGGCAGAAAAGTAGGTTATCAAAAGATACTCTCACTAAGGGACCATCGTGGGTCACTAGTACACAAGGACAGTGAAATCTCGGGAGTATTTAAAGACTTTTTTGAACAGTTATATAAACCACAGGAGGATCTGGTCAGGCCTGGTGAGACATATTTGGCTAGCGTTGATTTACCTCAAATGGAGGCTGAGGAGTTAAGGGTGTTGAATGCAGATATTACTGTAGATGAAGTTATGTGGGTGATCAAGCAAAGTCCTTTGGGGAAGGCACCGGGCCCTGATGGAATGAGGAATGAGTTTTATAAGTTACTGCAGGCCGAAATCAGCCCGGTGCTGACTGAGGTATTTAATTTAACTGTCCAACGGGGATCTTTACCACTACATATGAACCAGGCCCATATAACAGTACTGCTTAAGCCTGGTAAAACAGCTCTACACCCGGAGTCCTATCGACCAATCTCACTTTTAAATTCAGAGGCCAAGTTTTTGGCCAAATTGCTAGCTAATAGATTGGCCAGATACCTCCCCTCTTTGGTAGAAGAGCCACAAGCAGGATTTGTCCAGGGTAGGAAAATAGCAAAGAATATGAGGAGAATACTTTTAGTGCTAGAGAAAGCACAAAGGGAAAGACAGCCAACCATGTTATTTAGTTTCGATGCCGAAAAGGCTTTTGACCGGTTGGATTGGGGATTCCTACTAGAAACACTTAAAGCATATGGAGTGACTGGGTTCTTCATGCAGGCGATTAGAACTCTGTACACCAATCCTAGAGCGAGAGTTCTTGTTAATGGTCTAGCCTCGGACTGGTTCCCCATTGGTCGAGGTACACGCCAGGGATGTCCTCTCTCACCCTTACTTTTCGTCCTAACACTTGACCCGTTGATACGGGAGATAAGTAACAACGTAGACATAAAGGGAGTACAGATACAAGACCAGGAATTTAAAATAGCAGCTTTTGCAGATGACTTACTGGTGTTAATAACAAATCCCAAGAACTCTCTGGGGCACCTAATGGAAAGTATAAAGGAATATGGGGACTTTTCGGGATTTCATTTAAATTTGATAAAATCGGAGGCCTTAGCGAGCCCAGACATTAGGAAGACAGATTGGGAACAGTTCCCATTACGGTGGGCGACGGGGTCATTCCGATATTTAGGCATTCAATTGACATTGGACCCGGCTCAGATATACGCTTTCAATGTTCCGCACTTGTTGCGGGACACGAGGGAGCAGTTAAACAGGTGGAGTTCTCTGCCATTGACACTCTTGGGCCGGATCCATTTGTACCGCATGTTGGTGTTCCCGAAATGGTTATATGTACTGCAGGTATTACCAATACGGCTATGGAAAAAAGACCTTCGGGTGCACCAGAGACAGGTGGCACGATTTTGTTGGGCTGGAAGGAAACCAAAACTCAAATGGGAGTATCTTAGTGGGGCCCAGGCGAATGGGGGCTTGGGGATCCCTAACATGCGTATATACAATCAAGCATGCCTCTTAAGGCATTTAGGAGATTGGGTCATGGGCACGAACACTTACACAGATGTACAATTAGAGAGAATGCATTTCAGCCCCTGGCACTTCAATTATTTATTACATGCAAAAGTCAGAAACCTTCCACAGCAAGTAAAGCATAGTCCACTTTTACAGCCTTTAAGATATCTGTGGAAAGAGATAACGAAACTTTGGAAGCACAGCTCAGAGAGTAGTGTGCTGCTGCCAATTACGGGTAATGCGGAGTTCTCACCTGGGAGAGAAAGTAAATTTTTTCGAGACCTGGGGAAGCAGGGTGTCATACTATTGGAAAACTTTCTACAAGCGGATGGGACCGTTATGGCTTACTCAGAGTTTGAGAGGCACTATGCGGGGGGAATGTTGGCGAAATTAGCCTATTTCCAGCTTTCACATTACATACATGAGCTTCCCACCGTAAGTCTCCTGCCAGGCTTTGAGAAGGATATTAGGGAGCTTCTAGCTGGGGATGCAGTAGGACAAATCTCGGTGTCAGGGTTCCACAAGGTACTGGAGGGGAAGCAACCAAAAAGAGATGTTAAGATGGTCGTGGAAAGATGGAGCCGGGAGGTGAAAGACCAAATAACAGAAGGGAAGATATTAGCGGCGCTCCAAGGAGGGGTAAGGGTGGTGCATAGTGCTGAGTTGCAGGAGTGCCATTTTCGCACCATACATAGGGCATATTTTTCAGTTAAGCAGGCATGGAGGCATATTTTCAAAGCACTTTGGGAGGCCAAGTTCCATAGGTTTCTATGGAACTTTGGGAGGCTAAGTGCTTTGAAAATATGCCTCATGGTATGCAGGAGTGGTAGAAACACATAAGTGTCCCAAATGTGCAGAAGTAAATGCATCATTTAGCCATGGTATGTGGCAATGTAGAGAGATACGGGGGTTTTGGACAGCTCTCTCCAGGTTTCTGGGCTGGGTTTTAGGATATCGAGTGGACCTGTCCTTTGAGAGGGTGATACTGAGCTCCATGACGACATGGCACAAAGGAACGTTAGAAGAAAAGATGTTCCTTAGTAAACTTTGAGGGGCATAATCGAACGAAAACGTCTATCTCCATGGGCGTTTATCTCCGAGAACGGGTCCGTGAAGGGGCGGACCGAACCGTATTTTCGAAAAAAAATAGACGTCCATGTTTTATTCGACAATGTGTGAGCTGGGCGTTTTTGTTTTTCAGCGATAATGGAAAATGAAAGCGCCCAGCTCAAAAATGAATAAATCCAAGGCATTTGTTCGTGGGAGGGGCCAGGATTCGTAGTGCACTGGTCCCCCTCACATGCCAGGACACCAACCGGGCACCCTAGGGGGCACTTTTACAAAAACACAAAAAAAAGGTAAAAGAGCTCCCAGGTGCATAGCACCCTTCCTTTGTGTGTTGAGCCCCCCAAATCCCCCTCAAAACCCACTCCCCACAAGTCTACACCATTACTATAGCCATAAGGGGTGAAGGGGGGCCACCTACATGTGGGTACAGTGGGTTTGGGGGGGTTGGACGACTAAGCATTAAGCAGCACAATTGTAACAGGTAGGGGGGGGGGATGGGACTGGGTCCACCTGCCTGAAGTCCACTGCACCCCCTAACAACTGCTCCAGGGACCTGCATACTGCTGCCAGGGAGGTGGGTATGACATTTGAGGGTGAAAATAAAAAGTTGTGAAATATCATTTTTTGTGGTGGGAGGGGGTTAGTGACCACTGGGGGAGTCAGGGGAGGTCATCCCCGATTCCTTCCGGTGGTCATCTGGACATTTAGGGCACTTTTTGGGGCCTTATTCGTGAAAAAACAGGGTCCAGGAAAAGTGCCCTAAATTCTAGTTACAAACGCATACTTTTGTTCCATTATCGGTGAAATGCGCCCATCTCTGTTCAGCCGATAACCACGCCCCAGTTCCGCCTTTGCCACACCTCTGACACGCCCCCATCAACTTTGTCCACATCCGCGACGGAGTGCAGTTGAAAACGTCCAAAATCGGCTTTCGCTTATACCGATTTATTCGTTTTTGGGAGATAAACGTCTATCTCCCAATTTGGGTCGCAATATAGGCGTTTTTCTCTTTCGATTATAAGCAGGTTTGTATTTGGGGGAAAAAATGTATCCTAAATTGCTGGACAACGGATAGAGGACCCTCATATTGGTATTGGAGAAATAGGCTCCATGAACTTATGTTATGGGAAATGCAGGACGCCCGTAATACACCAAAGAGGCGTCAACGATTTATAAAAATTTGGGGGGCATACCTACACAAAATATCACCACGAGCACGGAGCCACGTTTTGAACACATTGGGTTAGTCCGTATATATGGAAAGAATATAATTAGAAACATGAGTTACAATCAAAATGTCAGGCATCATTAATGGGTGGACAAGCTCCCTGGTAAAGAGGGGAGGGGGGTAGACATCATTAGATTGTAAGCTCTTTGAGCAGGGACTGTCTTTCTTCTGTGTTTGTACAGCGCTGCGTACACTTTGTAGCGCTCTAGAAATGTTAAATAGTAGTAGTAGTAGTAGTAGACATCAATAAATGATTTGAGGCTCTTATCACTACTGTTCTTAGTTGTGAGATTTAGGAATTTTATATGATATTTTTTTTTTGGATATGACACCGGTTATTAAAACATGTACCCTTCAACAATGGTAAAAAAGGGGGGGGGGGATAAGAGAGGGGGGAAGGGTTGGGGGTTTATGGGAAAAGGGGAGAAGAGAGGAAAGCCCAAAACGACAATAGAACGGATAATGAATAGTTAAATACCTGAAATGTCACGGTATGATCAATGGCTCTGGAATTTAAATGATGCAAATTGGCAGAGCATTACTAATTGAAGAAAGATAACGAATGGATGGGCATGGGAAAGGGGGGGGGAAACGATACAAGTTTGATGACAGAAGATAACCAAATGTATTAGCTGTTTGTTTATCCATGGTTAAGTTAAGGTATCTTTTCAAATGGAATGTGGTAACTATTTTGTAATGTCATCGGGAAAAAGCGTTGAAACATTAGATGTAACTCTGAGGGGGAAAGGGGAGGGACACCACCGAGTCTATAAGAACACAAGGCTCGGCTGGGAGATACATGGGATGGGTGGGAGGGAGGAGGGGAGAAAATGTACAAAAAGTTTGATGATGGCTATTATCATTGTTTTGTAAGATTGGAAGTCTTGGGGCAACACTCTGTGTACCTCTGACTATTGTTGTGATAAAGCAGCCCAGTTGGGCGAAACACAGCCTGTGTCGGGCTGTTTGTACTCATATAAATATTGTTGTATTGTTTAAATAAATTGCATTTCATTTCCACACGATCTGCTCTTTTTGTTTTCCATATTGTTGTGATAATATATGTTTATCATCAATAAAAATGTTGAAACATAAAAAAAACTCTGAAAAGGAATCATGGGTCTGGCGTCATATGTCTGTGTTCAAGGTGTTTTTATTAAAACTGTACATATTACATATTTAACCACTGTTGTCTGTTCAATACAAATTGTTTCTTATAGGGGAAGCTAACATATTTCACAGGTTTCTTTTTTTAAAGTGAGGAGTTTCTTTGGTTTTCACAAGGGTGGTGGATTTTACGGAAACCTCCATGGGCTTTTCTTTAAGCAGTTCAAGCAGATGCCTGTTGCTCACATTAGCCAACTACCGTTGAGGGTATATTGAGTTCAGCCAAGAGCCACATGAACTCTTCCTAACCTCTGGATGGGGGAGCCATGTGATGCGGGTGGGAGAGGAGGCATGTGGATAGCTTGACATGCAGGCTATGCATCTACAGCTGTGTGAAATTCTACCCTGGAGTTCTAAAACTAGTTTCTTGGTCCCCCTACCCCCACCTCTGCACAGTACTACCACTAGATGATCAAGTGGCCTAATGCTCCTGGGAAGGAAAAATTAATGCTTGCTCTTTTGTATGCTTCTTAGGTTAGAGCAAAGCAATCCCTGTATAAAGTATTGCTCTGGAACTATTTTTGTTTAAAAAAGAAAGACGTTTGCTTATCTTAATTTTCCACGGAAGTTGCTATACATCTCATTCACATAACATTGCCTACCGGGGATGGAGAGGGAGGGGCTGTGGGGGTAGTCTTCTTGACTAAAGGAACTCCTGTGTTTTGCATGACTTCTGCTGTATTGATTAAAAAAAGAGTGTAAAATTGCATGACTCTGGGGTTCCCCCCCCCCCCCCCCCGTCTTAAAATACACAGGTCTGCTTCTTCTGAATGGGACCACTGAAAGGGGGATTAGGGAGGGGTGGCTGTGCACACTGTGAGGCTCTGATCTCTACAAACAGCTGTTTTTTCTTTCAGTCTTGCCCACAGAAAATGCAGAGGGCAAGACTGGTTGAGGGGGTAGAGAGAGAGAGAGGAAGGTCACTTGTCAGACTGATTGACCTCGCACAGACAAGAATAGTTTAAAACAGCATGTCTGTCAATCTTTGTGTTGAAAGCTGAGAGGGGAGAGGAGAGGGGGAATCAATTGTAAAACTGCAACGTTCGCCAGCTTCAAGTTCTCCCTTTCCTGTTCACACAGTGTTCGTTCCGCCTTCGCGGAAACAGGAAATACGTCATCATAAAGGCGGGACGGACACTGCGTGAAGAGGAAAGGGAGAACTTGAAGCTGGCGAGTGTTGCAGTGCTTTCACGTCGCTCGCTGCTACTGAAACAAAAAGGCCAGGTTAAACATTTGCGGGGGGGGGGGGGGGGGGGGGGGGGGGACGGAACGGAGGAGGAGCGGAGGAGGGCTGATGGACGGGCGAGGGAGGGAAGGAAGGAGGAATGCCGCGCGGGGCCTCATAGAGCGACTCGGAGTGCACCATTCCTGGGTGGGCCTTAGGCTTAAGTGGATGGGCCTCACCCGTGCCTACGCCCCTGGTAAAACCATTAGTTTTGTTTTAAAGCCTAAAATGTAACTTTGTTTTTTTCCTGCACTGGGACACGGTTATGCAAAAGGACAAAGCATGACATATCTGGTGGTCATCAAAAGGGAAGAGTATGACTTGGGTGTGTCCTTGCCAACTGGAAGTGGGCATGGCCACCTGTCAAAATATTCAAATTAGCTTCAGGAAAGCCGGTGAGGTATACTACTCTTATTCTCTGATTAAGGTTTGGGATCCAGTCTCCCCATGATCAGCCCTTATGCCCTAGGGCACTCTGTGCCTCATAGGGATAGCTGTGGATCAAATTGACCTCTCTTAACAGTACAGTGAAGGGGTGAAACACTTCTCTCCTCCTTATGGCTCTAGCAGTCAGCTGATTAACAGGCTGGCAACCCCTGTGCTGACTCTTCCATCCCTTTAACTGGAAGTAAAGGCTATGGTAGACCCCTTAGTGGGTTCCCCACCTACAGCTGTTCTACATGCTCCTTACTGGACTCCTTCTGGGAGAGGAAATACATCATGCCTGGACTCCATCTGGGGGAGAAAAGACTTAACTTCTCCCTTTGAGTTTCATCTTTCCACCCAAAAAGCTTGAGCTCATATTTTATTCGGCCATTATTCAGAATAGACCTCCTACCATTACAATTTGAGTAGCACCTTTCACTGGAGCAGGGACACAGAATGTTGTTGCTTCTATAACTACATAGCAAGAGACATTTGATATACATAGTAGATGATGACAGCAGAAAAAGACCTGCATGGTCCACCCAGTCTGCCCAACAAGATCAACTCACATGTGTCATTTTTTGTGTATACCTTACCTTGATTTGTACCTGTCTTTTTCAGGGCACAGACCGTATAAGTCTGCCCAGCACTATCCCCACCTCCCAACCACCAGCCCTGCCTCCCACCGCCGGCTAAGCTTCTGGGGATCCAGAATCCTGTAATGTTATTGTCATAATAAAACTATGTAAGCCACATTGAGCCTGCAAATAGGTGGGATAATGTGGGATACAAATGCAATAAATAAATAAATCCTGTTACATCAGCATCTGTTCTCTCTCCCTTCCCCTATTCCCATGTACAGCACCTCACCTCTCGCTTCCACTTCTATGTCTAGCATTTCCCTCTCCCTCACCCCATGTCAGCATATCCTCTCTTCCACCCCCACCCAGTATCGAGTTGTTCCTCTCACCTCACTTTCCCCTTTGACCAGCATATCTCCTCTCTCTTCCCCTGTGCTCAGCATCTCCCCTCTCACTCTCCTTCACCTTCATGTCCATCATCTTCTCTTTCTCCCCACTTTCTTCTCCAGCATCTTCCCTCTTACTTCTTCTCTTCCCATATCCAGCATCTTCCCTCTCTCTCTCTTATCCTGCACCTCTCTCCCTTCTCTCTCTTCACTCTTTTGTCCAGCATCTCCCTCTTTCTCCTTTCTCTCCCCCACCTTCATATCCAGAATCTTTCCCTCCTCCTCCTTACCTTCTAGTCCAGCATTTCCTTCCTCTCTATATCTCATACCCCTTGTGTCCAGCATGTCCCCTCTCTCTCTCTCTCTCTCTTTCTGTGTCCAGCATCTCACCAGGCCCACGTGCGTGCTCAAGGTCTGCTGTATTCCCCTTTCCTCTCCAGTTTTCAAGGAGTAGGGAACATAGTAGGCCTTGAGCACAAACATGGACTCAAAGACCTGTGCTACGTTCCCTTTTTCTTGCTGCTTCTTCAAAGTGTCCCAATTGTAGCCCCTCTCTGCCTGGCACCTGGGGGCAATAACCCCTTCCTGTCCCCATCGTGATACCACTGCTTCTCAGTGGAGGCAAGTTTAACAAATCTATATAAATAATGCTCACCTCCAATTCTGAAGCTCACTGCGTGGCAGGGAAACACTGAAGCCCTGTACTGTTGTAGGCTGTCAGCACCACTCACTCTCACTCATACACCCACCCTCAGCCACGCCCCATCCGGACATAATTGGCAACCCCAACGTTCTAATGAAGCCCCCAAGCTCCACCCACTTACGTGAAGGGTTCGTAACTTCATGGTGGTGAAGCCTCTCCACTGCCCATGTCTCTCTGTCACGCCCTCGCGTCGAACGTGATGACGTCGAGGGCGGAACAATTTTGGGGAACGAAAGGAACGCGAGAACAGAAGTTCACCTCTGTCAGCAGAGGTATGCACAAGCTTCGGGGGAGGTTTTCCTGACGAAAGGCTGGTGTCCACAGGGTCGCGCCATGGGGGGGCCAGGCAGTAACGCCAAGGGGGGGGGGGGTGGTTCGGTGGGAGGGCCGTGAACGGGGCCTTGAACTGGGAGGGAGGGAGAAACAGAGGGACAGAAGGGGGTATGGAACTCGGCAGGGAGGGAGGATGGGTGGGGATTTCCCTTGCTAGCGCCCGTTTCATTGCGTTTCGAAACGGGCCTTTCTTACTAGTAATACTATAAAACCAGTACCCTGAACTCTTTGATTATAAGGAATAACCAGGACCTGAACAAATTATCTCGCTCCCTGGTCATCTTGGGATTTAAGAACAAACAATTAAAAACTACTGCTCTTTTGCAGCATGACAGCATTTTATGAAATAAAAAAAACAGCAACAAAAAAACATAGGGAGATTTAGGCTGTTGCACAAAAACTGACAGAGGGTAGCAGCTAAGCTGCAGGTTACAACTAATATAGTTTTGCTGTTTCTCATCCCTCACTTTGCTCTGTGTTGCAAACAAAGTCATGATGAGTAATTCTCACTGCTATCAGAGTCCTGCAGCCATCAGAGGACTGCAACAGGAAATGCTTATTCTCTTTAGAGGGCTGTGAAGTCATTCTGAAAGACGCCTCTCCCCGTTGTCACAGCTCATACATTCTTCAGAAACCCCACAAGAACCCAACCCCATAAAAAGTTCTCCTCTTACTGTATCCTCATTCTGCAGCTTGGACCTTGGAAGCTTCTTGTCCAAAAAAAACATGAAACTCCTCATTTCCTCCTCTGATATGTTTTCAGACAGTTGGAACAGTAGGTGCCTAGAACAGAAGAGACATAGTTGGTTTAACCAGGCGTTGGGGGCTTGCTATATTTATTTATTTGAGGATGCTCCTAGGCAGTTTACAATGTAAGAAAAGAAAAGAACAAGGAATAAGAAAATAAAGTTACAAGACAGGACAGAAGGACTCAAATAGAAAAAGGAGTGGAGAGAAGAAAGTGGAAGAGACAGGAAGGAAAAATAAAAAGAAGATAGGAAGAGGATGGAGGAGGCTGGTAGGTGCTGCTGACCATCAGGAGGTCAGCTGTAGGCTAATTGAATCAACCAGGTTTTGAGCAGGGTTTACATTTTTTAAATATGCTAGTTCTGCATGAGTATGGAAGAAAAGGGAATTCCATGGGTATGGTCCTAAGTAATAGAAAGCAGTCTCCCCGTGATATCCAACCAAAAACAGGAAGGTGAAGAAAGAACAAGAAGCAAGACTTGGGCAGAGCAAAATATTTGTGTGGGGGCATAGGGAGTAAGTAAATTAGGGCCAGATGCGTCAACCAAACGTAAAAAAATCTAAAACGTAAAAGTCCTTACCGAAGTTGAAAAAACGTTTTCATCTCCCGTGGGAGGTGGTGGAGATGAAAACGGTAACGGAATTCAAACATGCGTGGGACAGGCATAAAGGAATCCTGTGCAGAAGGAATGGATCCACAGAAGCTTAGCTGAAATTGGGTGGCGGGGGGAAGAGGGGTTGGTGGTTGAGAGGCTAGGATGGAGGAGGGCAGACTTATACGGGGTCTGTGCCGGAGCCGGTGATGGGAGGCGGGACTAGTGGTTGGGAGGCGGGAAATACTGCTGGACAGACTTATACGGTCTGTGCCCTGAAAAAGACAGGTACAAATCAAGGTAAGGTATGCACATATGAGTTTATCGTGGGCAGACTAGATGGACCGTGCAGGTCTTTTTCTGCCGTCATCTACTATGTTACTATGTAAAACAAGTCGCACATGTTCGGTGCGGTATTCTAAAGTCGAATGCATTAAAGAAGTGTAATCCCCATCGTTAATCTACCCGTAAAGCATGCGCAGAGCAGCCAAGTGTTATGCTGGCTGCTCTGCGCATGCCAAAAAACGTTTAAAAAAAAACGTCTTTTACCGACGTCCTTGCCCGCCCGCCCGCCCGCCTGCCCGAGGTTGCCACTGCTCCCCGCTTGTCAGGAGCGTCTTTTACTGCCTCGCTCCCCCCCCCCCCCCCCCCCCCGCCCGAGGTCGCCGCTGCTCCCCACTCCCCCTGCATCAAAATCACAAATTAAGGCAGCCCGGCCCCTCTCCTCCCTCCCTCCCTTCCTTGACAGCTCCCGCCATCCTCCATCCCATGCCCCGCCCCCGCCGCCCCCCTGAGGTCATCGCCGCCACTTCCCCCCTCCACCGGCCCCCCCTCCGTCTTACCGGGCTCATGCAGCGCATGGGCAAGAACAGCTGATCGGCGATCGGTGAGGCCTTCTCCGATGTCCCTCCGTTCTTCCTGGGCCCGCCCTCCTCTGACGTAAGGTAAGAGGCGCTGCACGGGCCCGGTAAGACGGAGGGGGGCCAGTGGAGGGGGGGGAGTGGTGGCGACGACCTCAGGGGGCGGCAGGGGCGGGGCACGGGGGCGGAGGATGGCGGGAGCTGTCAAGGAAGGGAGGGAGGGAGGAGAGGGGCCGGGCTGCCTTAACTTGTGATTTTGATGCAGGGGGGAGTGGGGAGCAGCGGCGACCTTATGGGGGGGGGCAAGTATGTCACTAAAAGACGCTCTTGGCGAGCGTTTTTACCCTCTCCCGATTTTTTGTTTTGTTTTTCTTTTTACATTTAAAGACGCTCCTGGCGAGCGTTTTTGTCTTCCTGCGATTTGTTTTTTTTTTTAATGTTTTACTTTTAAAGGCCGGGCAGCCCTAACGAGAGGTACAGACCTCTCGTTAGCTTTCCCGGAGTTTTCCTGCGTTAGGGCAAGCGGAAAACTTTAGTGCATCTCATTCCAATAGGGTTTCTAAACAATTTGCTCATCTGCATTCCGTTTTCGTTAGCTGCTATCGTCTTCGGAAAAAGGCCTTTAATGCATGTCACGGTTTAAAACTTGTTCGTTAAAGGGTTGTAAAAGGGTCGTTAAAGTTTAGTGCATCTGGCCCTTAGTCAGGTAGACAGGGGATTGGGGAGGAGGGTTAATGCTTTAATTTTAAGTCTTGCCAAGACTGAGGTAAGTAATGAGGTGATGTGATCTTTATAATGTGCATTTAACAACAGAGGTCTGGATAAGCTGAAGCTTTTTTAGTTTTAAGTGTGGGGACAGTTACATATTCTTGGAAGCATATGAAGCCTGCTGCTGTTTTCAAATGACCAGGACAACAGTTATCTGGGTAGCTAAGTGAAGTTTAAACCAGCTACCTGTATGATCATGTGAAGGGTAATTTTCTCAAACATTTCTGCAGATAAAGTATTACTTTCCATGATGAATTAGCAAGTACAAAAGTGCACAGCTGAAGGTAAAGGTATGCACAAATAACCTGCATCCAAGCCACTTTATACAGACTGAGCAGAGGTGTTCCAGAAAATGGATTTGAACAGAGGTTTGGACCATTTGTGTATAAATTATCCCTGAAATTGTGTAGGTTCTAAAGAGCAGGCAGCAAGTGCATAAACCTCATGGAGTAATTTTCAAAGTGGAAGTATGCACATAGTTTTGCTTTGAAAATACATCAAAGCACACACAAGGAAAGTATGTGTATGAGTTTCAAGTTTCATATTTATTTCAAATACCGCCTATTAGAGAATTGTCTAGGAGATTTTACATTTAAAGTACTAAAAAAAGAGTTAGACAGCAATTATAGGCTATCGAGGGGAAAAGAAACAACAGAAACTCTGCAACTGTTAATCTCAGGCTACAGATGCCCCCATGCCCAACAAGTTGTCAGCCAGCAAATAGGGCAGTGCTTGCCAAACTTGGTCCTGGAGGCACCCCAGCCAGTCAGGTTTTCAGGATATCCACAATAAATATACATGAAACATACTTGCATGCACTGCCTCCACTACATGCAAATCCATCTCATGAATAACCATGGTGGATATCATGAAAACCTGACTGGCTGGGGTGCCTCCAGGACCAGGTTTGGGAAACAATGAAATAGAGGCTAAGACTCAAAGGCTTTACCAAAAAACAGTTTTTAATCCTGTCTTAAATTTTTTACATTTCCTTGCAGTTATAAAATTATTTATTTTAAATAATTTATATTTCACCAATCCATAAAACTAATTTGTCTATGGTGGATTACAATATCAATTAAAAAAAAGACACATACAAGTAAAACACATGAGACTGTTACATCATAAAACAATTCATAGCAAAAAGCCATGGGAGGTAATTCTGAAAACTACCCACACAGAAGAAAATCCACAAGTACTTTCATCTGCATGTGGGGCTAAAACCCCTACAAACCACTATTCAGCATTACCAACCTGACATTAAAATACAGACTCTGGCTAACTTCAATTTTCATGCAAACGCCTGCTGCTCTAATAGTCCTCAGACTTGTGTGCAGACAAGAGGGACATTGCCAGACATTGCCAATGTTGCAGGTGGACAAAAAAGAATAACAATTCAGGCACAGGCAGCTCCTTGTGACTCTGGGCAAGTCACTTAAACCTCCATTGCCCCAAGTAAGCCACATTGAGCCTGCCATGAGTGGGAAAGCATGGGGTACAAATGTAACAAAACAAATTGCACATTGTTTACTGGAACAATGACTTCATAGTCAAAGCGACCTTATAGCATGACATAAGTGGCACAGTGTTTTGCTCCCCCAAGTCATAACATCGGGAGTCAGACTTGAAATGGTATAAGAAGCCTTTGCAAAGACATAAAATTATCTGGGAAATTGTCTGAAGAAGTCATCAGAAGCCTGCCGATATGGGGCATAGATGTCTCCCAGATCCCAGCATGCTGTCCATAGCTCGTTAAAATCATGGCCTGGCCTGCCTCATCTCTGAGAAGGACCCTTCACAGCTGCCAACCATTTGCACCTGTTCCAGGTCTTGAAAGAGAACCGTATCTGCAGCTCCTATCAGCCCCTTCCATTCAATTTCCCATCACGGCATCGGAGGGAGGACTGCTTCTACCAGCCAGGTTGTATATATCATTATTTGCTGTAGTGCTGGGAGGATAGAGGCCATATCTAATTATCAGATCTAGGGTATTAGTGTGCATTCTCCTTCCACCATTTGATAGGTACATTTTACACTTTAAGCATCATTTACAATTAGTCTAGGTAATCTAGCATTTGTATATTGTTTTCACATCTGACTTTATTCTTACTTGCTGCCAATTAAATAAACAAGCTTTCTATTTTTATAAAGTCTGAGTCATAGTAACATAGTAATATAGTAGATGACGGCAGAAAAAGACCTGCACGGTCCATCCAGTCTGCCCAAGAAATGTGCCACTTTTTTCTGTATACCTTACCTTGATTTGTATCTGTCTTTTTCAGGGCACAGACCGTACAAGTCTGCCCAGCACTATCCCCGCCTCCCACCATCAGCTCTGGCACAGACCGTATAAGTCTGCCCAGCACTATCCCTGCCTCCCAAACACCAGCCCCGCCTCCCACTATCGGCTCTGTTATCCAATCTCGGCTAAGCTCCTGAGGATCCATTTCTTCTGAACAGGATTCCTTTATGTTTATCCCACGCATGTTTGAATTCCGTTACCGTTGTCAACTCCACCACCTCCCGCGGGAGGGCATTCCAAGCATCCACCACTCTCCCCGTGAAAAAATACTTCCTGACATTTTTCTTGAGTCTGCCCCCCTTCAATCTCATTTCATGTCCTCTCGTTCTACCGCCTTCGTATCTCCGGAAAAGGTTCGTTTGCGGATTAATACCTTTCAAATATTTGAACGTCTGTATCATATCACCCCTGTTTCTCTTTTCCTCCAGGGTATACATGTTCAGGTCAGCAAGTCTCTCCTCATAAGTCTTGTAATGCAAATCCCATACCATTCTCGTAGCTTTTCTTTGCACCGCTTTGATTCTTTTTACATCCTTAACAAGATACGGCCTCCAAAACTGAACACAATACTCCAGATGGGGCCTCACCAACGACTTATACAGGGGCATCAACACTCACTTTCTTCTGCTGGTCACACCTCTCTCTATACAGCCCAACAACCTTCTAGATACAGCCACCGCCTTGTCACACTGTTTCGTCGCCTGCAAATCCTCAGATACTATCACCCCAAGATCCCTCTCCCCGTCCGTACCTATCAGACTCTCGCCGCCTAACACATACGTCTCCTGTGGATTTCTATTCCCTAAGTGCATTTCTTGGCATTGAATTTTAATTCATGGCTACATAAGACTCCAGAACATATGAAAAACCTTTTTTTTATTGACAATAAATGTCAATCAACCATACATAACAACATAAAATACACTCTTACCTCACTCAAACATTTGCATGCTCCAGCCATCCATCAATATTCATAATAATAGTGCACCACGCTATACACATCTCACTAGATGTTACAACTTATTATCAATAAATACATTGTAAACATAACGATTTAGAACTTGTCGACTTAATCAAAGAGTTCACCATTAATGCTGGTTCTATAAATTGGAACCTGCGTATGTTCTGTATCAGTTGTCCTGTATTTGACTAAAGCGAGCTTAATACAATGTTGCACCATATACATATACTATAAGAATATTCTTCAGGCTACAATAATGTTCCCAATTGATGAAAAGTATCACTGAGAATATCCAAACCCCAAAATTGGGTTGGCTGGGGACATGCATCCGTGCTTGTAAACATCAAACCGCTGGTTCCCTGATGCTGATCGGCATTTCGTCTCCTTCCTCAGGAGGAACCAAAGCTGTAACAATATTATTGCACATCAACCACTACATATTCATCTTAAATTTAAACAAATATTGTAAATCAGCATTTTAAAGTGTACTTACAAATAATCCTATATCAGGCTGCACGCCTACGTGGTAATCGGCCAGGCTTCCGCCCAAGAATCGCACCACCGGAAACTGTTGTACGCCGGCCCCATGATCTCATGAGTTAAATACTAAGGGACCCTTGCGTGAAAGCACGCAATCACAAATACATCACACCCACTCAACCTCCAAATTGAGGCCTTGCGGTGTTACCGTGCCCCATGTATAAATATATCGCTGCTCAAGTAAAAGTAAACGAGCACTAATGTCCCCGCTTCTGTTGGTGGGTAAAATCTGGGACAATACAAACACATTGAAGCTGGTCAATGGTATGGTTACAGCTTTGGTTCCTCCTGAGGAAGGAGACGAAATGCCGATCAGCATCGGGGAACCGGCGGTTTGATGTTTACAAGCACGGATGCATGTCCCCAGCCAACCCAATTTTGGGGTTTGGATATTCTCAGTGATACTTTTCATCAATTAGGAACAATATTGTAGCCTGAAGAATATTCTTATAGTATATGTATATGGTGCAACATTGTATTAAGCTCGCTTTAGTCAAATACGAGGACAACTGATACAGAACATACGCAGGTTCCAATTTATAGAACCAGCGTTAATGGTGAACTCTTTGATTAAGTCAACAAGTTCTAAATTGCTATGTTTACAATGTATTTATTGATAATAAGTTGTAACATCTAGTGAGATATGTATAGCGTGGTGCACTATTATTATGAATATTGATGGATGGCTGGAGCATGCAAATGTTTGAGTGAGGTAAGAGTGTATTTTATGTTGTTATGTATGGTTGATTGACATTTATTGTCAATAAAAAAAAAGGTTTCTCATATGTTCTGGAGTCTTATGTAGCCATGTGTTAAAACTGACTCTGGTTTTGAATAAATTCCCTATAGTTGAATAATTGAATTTTAATTTGCCTAACCTTAGACCATTCTTCTAGCTTCTTCAGATCCTTTTTCATGTTTTCCACTCCCTCCGGGGTGTCCACTCTGTTACAGATCTTAGTATCATCCGCAAATAGGCAAACTTACCTTCTAACCCTTCGGCAAGGTCCTCACAAAATATTGAACAGAATCAGCCCCACCACCAATCCTTGAGGCACGCTACTACTCACCTTTCCCTCATCTGATGCGAACTCCTTTTACCACCACCCTCTGGCGTCTGTCCGTCAACCAGTTCCTAATCCAGTTCACCACTTCGGGTCCTATCTTCAGCCCATCCAGTTTATTTAAAAGCCTTCTGTGGGGAACCGTGTCAAAAGCTTTGCTGAAATCTAAGTAGATTACGTCCATAGCTTCATCCCTGATTCAATTCTCCTGTTACCCAATCAAAGAACTCAATGAGATTCGTTTGGCACGATTTCCCTTTGGTAAAAACCATGTTGTCTCGGATCTTGTAACTTAGTGGCTTCCAGGAAATTCACTATCCTTTTCCTTCAGCATCGCTTCCATTACTTTTCCAATAACCGAAGTGAGGCTTACCGGCCTGTAGTTTCCAGCTTCTTCCCTATCACCACTTTTGTGAAGAGGGACCACCTCCGCCGTTCTCCAATCGCATGGAACCTGTTATGTACTTTTGCCCTTGAAAGTAGCATGCACAGATGTGAAAATGTAATCTAAAAGCATTATGTACCTCCCCTGGCCTAAATACGTGTCCGGTATTGATTCCTGCACATATTTTTACCCTGATATTGTGTGGCCTATTTTCAAAAAAGCTAATCTGCTTTTGAAAATGGCCACCAATGGAGTCCTTTTATAAGCTGTTATTGCATTATAGAACATCATTTTACATGCAGAAATAAGTGTTTATAAAATTGGCTGGGGATAAATATATCCTTAAAATTACACACACTGTCAACGCATAGTGCATACCTTCATGTAGTATGCATGTACATAAGTACTTAAGTATTGCCATACTGGGAACAGACCAAAGTTTTCCATTGAGCCCAGCATCCTGTTTCCAACAATGGCCAATCTAGGTCACATATACTTAGCAAGATCCCAAAAAAGTACAAAACATTTTATGCTGCTTATCCCAGAAATAAGCAGTGGATTTTTCCCCAAGTCCATTTTAATAATGGTCTATGGACTTTTCCTTTAGGAAGCCATACAAAACCCTTTTTAAACCCTGCTAAGCTAACTGCCTTTAACCACATTCTCTTGCAACGAATTCCAGAGTTTAATTACACATTTTAAATTACTACTTTGTAGGCTTCTTTGCATGCCTCCTAGTCCTAGTATTTTGGAAAGAGTAAACAGACGCTTCACGGTCTACCCATTCCACTCACTCATTATTTATAGACTTCTATCATATCTTTCCTGAGTCGTCTTTTTCTCCAAGCTGAAGAGCCCTAGCTGCTTCAGCCTTTCCTCATAGGGAAGTCGTCCCATCCTCTTTATCATTTTGTCACCCTTCACTGCATTTTTTTCTAATTCCACTTTTTTTGAGATGCGGTGACCAGAATTGAACACAATATTGGAGGCGGAGATTGGGCGGAGCTGAGGTGGCACTGTGAGATATGTGCCTACCTGAGTAAACATATGTGGAAAAAATTGCACCTGCTTTGGGAGCAGATAACTTTATGCAAGAGCTTTCAGGAATGAAACTATATAAACGTACATAGGTACATATGGAAGGGCATTTTCGAAAGGGACGTCTAAGTTTTGATTTGGACGTCCTCACAAAATGTCCTGATCCAGGGGTGGGGAAGCCCGTATTTTCAAAACAAGATGGACGTCCATCTTTTGTTTCAAAAATACAGTCAGGGACGTCCAAATCATGAAATGTGGTCGTCTCTAGATTTGGACATACCTAGACATGGACGTTTCTAATTTTCGGCGATTTTCAAAACCAAGGATGTCCATCTCAGAAACGACCAAATGCAAGCCATTTGGTCGTGGGAGGAGCCAGCATTTGCAGTGCACTGGTTCCCCTGACATGCCAGGACACCAACCGGGCATCCTAGGGGGCACTGCAGTAGACTTCATAAATTGCTCACAGGTACATAGCTCCCTTACCTTGTGTGCTGAGCCCCCAACCCCCCCCCAAAAAACTCACCCCCAACTGTACACCACTACCATAGCCCTTAGGGGTGAAGGGGGCACCTAGATGTGGGTACAGTGGGTTTGTGGTGGGTTTTGGAGGGCTCGCTGTTTCCTCCACAAATGTAACAGGTGGGGGGGATGGGGATGGGTCTGCCTGCCTGCAGTGCACTGCACCCAATAAAACTGCTCCAGGGACCTGCATACTGCTGTCATGGACCTGAGTATGACATCTGAGGCTGGCATAGAGGCTGGCATGAAATATTTTGAAAGATATTTTTTGAGGGTGGGAGGAGGTTAGTGACCACTGGGAGAGTAATGGGAGGTCACCCCTGATTCTCTCTGGTGGTCATCTGGTCATTTTGGGCACCCTTTTGTGGCTTGGTTGTAAGAAAAACACTACCAGGTAAAGTCGTCCAAGTGTTAGGCACACCCAGTTCCCGCCTTCGCTACACCTCCAGCACGCCCCCTTGAACTTTGGCCATCCCTGCGACGGAAATCAGTTGGGGACGTCCAAAATTGGCTTTCGATTATACCGATTTGGACGTTTCTGTGAGAAGGACGTCCATGTTCCGATTTGTGTCGAAAGATGAGCGTCCTTCTCTTTCGAAAATGAGCCCGATGGTCTCTTTATGAGATTGGTGCACTATATGCCTTCACAGACAGATGCCCATTATAAAATTACTCCCAATAATGTCCAAAATTCAGTACTCACCACAGATCAAGTTTTACAATTCTCTCATTGGAAGAGGATGGATAATAGTGTGCCACAGGAAAATTTACTAGGAGTAGTGCTTTTTAGCATATTTATAAATGATCTGGAAAAAGGAGAAATGACTAAGGTGATCACATTTTTAGATGACACTAACGGGTCCTTTTACTAAGCTGGAATCTAGCTAGTTTTTTTTTTTAATGCTGCCAGGTACTTGTGACTTGGATTAGTCACTACTGGAAAGATGATACTAGGCTTGATGGACCTTTGGTTTGACCTAGTATGGCAATTCTTATCTCAAGTATACTTTTAGTTTTCCAACAACAATAAAGTACTGTACTTGTTCCAAGGAATGAGTGCTGGCCCTGACATCTGTTACCTACCTATATGATGTAATCTTTGCCTTGCCTGGCACCTGGAGCTCTCTGTTCATCTCCTCCTTGCTAGTGTTTAGTTTGCGGATGAGAAGGTCGTTCCGATTTATCCGAAAAAGCAGTTCTTTGATAAAGGAACGATCTCCATCTTCCAAGAGTCCTTTTTCCTGAAGTTTTAGAAAGAGATCTTTGGCATCTCGGATGCCCTCCTGCTTCTTTGAGGAGATGATGTCCAGGCACAGGAACTTGAGAGCATGTATCTCATTGGAATCCAGCTCCTCACTGATGTTATACAAGAGATCATGGAAGGCCATGCTCACCAGATGACGTCTAAAATAGGATACAGTTTATATCTGGAAAAGCAATGGGAGGAAAATGTGTCAGAAACATTGCAGACAATAGCAGCGATGACTGACTTCTATCTTAGAATCTTTATCATATCCAGTTTCTACCACAAGACTAAGAGTGTGATAGCAACTGTCTCTAAATATGATCATCATGAAACAGCATTCGGTGACTGTCTCTAATAGAGGGAACCCCTGGGCCAGAGTACCCAGAAAAGTGACAGTAGCAAGGTGGCATTGTTTCCCCCTCCACCCCCCCACCCCCCCGGCCAAGGGGAGTAAACATCCCCTTTTGGCTTTTCTCCAGGGGATGGGGTGGTGGCCACTCAGTGACTTGGCTGAGCAAAAGGCCATGGGGTGGGACCAGACTGGCCCAGAAGAGAGCTCCAGGTGTGGGATAAAAGAGGGTAATTCAGGTGGCTAGGCCTTTTTTTCTGTCCCTGCTACCTTCCTCCATGGAGCAAGGTAGGTCTGGTTCATACTGCTGGAGCCTTCTCCAAGTGCCCCCCCCCCCCCCCCCCCCCCTGCTCAGGCTCTCTCAGACTCTTTGGCCAGTTCTTCTCCTTTCTTCCATTCCACCCTGCCTCTTTCTTTGATACCCACTCCCCTCAATTCCCTCTTCCCCTCCTTTTACCTGCCTATCCCAGAACAGTGTGCTAACTCGGGATCTCCTTGATTTTCCAGCAGTAATTTTTCATTACAGAAGTATGATATGAAGTATTTTCAGTGCTCTGGAATTATAATGGATAATTGCTGGTCAGATTTCCATGAGATTAAATGGTCTGGCTGGCATGGAAATACTAATTAATAGATTTGCAAGATCTCATTGAGGGGCATAATCAAACAGAAACGCCTATCTCCATGGGCGTTTATCTCCGAGAACGGGTCCGTGAAGGGGCGGACCGAATCGTATTTTTGAAAAAACATGGACGTTTATCTTTTTTTGAGCTGGGCGTTTTTGTTTTTCAGCGATAATGGAAACCGAAAACGCCCAGCTCAAAAACGAATAACTCCAAGACATTTATTCGTGGGAGGGGCCAGGATTCGTACTGCACCGGTCCACCTCACATGCCAGGACACCAACCGGGCACCCTAGGGGGCAGGTTTACAAAAAAAAAAAAAAGGTAAAACAGCTCCCAGGTGCATAGCACCCTTCCCTTGGGTGTTGAGCCCCCAAAATCCCCCTCAAAACCCACTGCCCACAAGTCTACACCATTACTATAGCCCTAAGGGGTGAAGGGGGGCACCTACACGTGGGTACAGTGGGTTTGGGGGGGCCGTTTGGAGGGCTCCCATTTACCAGCACAAGTGTAACAGGTGGGGGGGGGGGGGGGGATGAGCCTGGGTCCACCTGCCTGAAGTCCACTGCTCCAGTGACCTGCATACTGCTGCCAGGGATGTGGGTATGACATTTGAGGGTGAAAATAAAAAGTTGTGAAACGGCATATTTTGTGGTGGGAGGGGGTTCGTGACCACTGGGGGAGTCAGGGGAGGTCATCCCCGATTCCCTCCAGTGGTCATCTGGTCATTTAGGGCACTTTTTGGGGCCTTATTCGTGGAAAAACAGGGTCCAGGAAAAGTGCCCTAAATTCTCGCTAAAAACGCATATTTTTTTTCCATTATCGGCGAAAGGCGCCCATCTCTGATCGGCAGATAACCACGCCCCACCTTCACCACGCCTTCGACACGCCCCCATCAACGTTGTCCGCATCCGCGACGGAGTGCAGTTGAAAACGTCCAAATTCTGCTTTTGATTATACCGCTTTATTCGTTTTTGGGAGATAAACGTCTATCTCCCGATTTGGGTCACAATATAGGCGTTTTTCTCTTTCGATTATAAGCAGGATTGTCTCCTAAATCACTATCCTACATATTTTATGCAAACTGCCCCTCTTAATTTTAAGCAAAGGTTAATTGAATGGCTAAGAGCTTCAATTGCATTGGGAAAGTTTCCTGGATCTATGGGAGATATTATTCTCACTCGTATTGTCAAAGTCTCTTCTTCACTGGTGTCCAATTACAGACCGGTTGCATCTATTCCTTTTTTGGTAAAATTGATGGACGTTTTGGTTGTTCTACAGTTAAGGGGTCATCTGTATAAATTTGATATTCTACATAATTCAAAATCAGAATTTTGAAGTAATTTTAACACTGAGACAGTAATTGGAGCACTGCTTTATGGAATTAGAATTTTGCTGGCTACAGATCAATAAGAACTTGTTTTACAATTCGATCTATGAAGTGTTTTTGACCTGGTGGACCATGCTGTACTGCTGCATCTACTGAGTAATATTGATCTGACCAACAGAGTGTTGTCCTGGTTTCAGGGTTTTCTGATGATGCGATCTTATAGAGTTAAAATGAATGGCTCCTTCTCTGGTAGTTGGTATGCAAGATGTGGTGTGCCCATTGTCATCTATTTTATTTAATGCTCTTGTTGGCTTCTTTAGGGAGACTACTTGAATTTGAAGGTTTTAAATTTTGTATATACGCTGATGACATTACTGTCATAATTCCATTCCCTTCAGGCTTAGCAAATGTGGTTCTTAGAGTTTAACATTGTATTTCATTAATTGCTAAATAGATGTCAGTTTACTAAAACTAAGCAAGGATAAGACTAAATTTCTTCTGATAGGATCAAAAAATAAGATTGATTCCATTGTTATTGAGAAAGTTAGTTATAAATTGGAATCTACCTTGAAAATACTAGGGGTAATTTTGGACTATAATCTAACATTAGAATCACATGTACATTGGCTAATAAAAAAATTGTTTCTGGACAATGAGAAAGCTTAGATGAATTAGAAAATGTTTGACACAAGAACACTTAAGATTGATTGTGCAGGCCTTGGTTTTATTTGAATTAGAATACTGTAACATTATGTAAACAGGATGTACAAAAGCCCTGTTTTAAAAAAAAACTACAGACAATGCAGAATGCTGCAGTAAGACTGATTTACTGACGTAAGAAATCTGATAGTGACCGCTTTCTATGTTCAGCTTCATTTGTTACCTATAGAGGCCAGAGTATTGTTTAAATTATAGTGCATGGTTTTCAAGATTCAACAAGGAATAGCTCCTGTCTATATGATTCATTTACTTGATTTTTCATGTGTCTCCCGCTAATACCATTTGCATAGTTCACAGCGGGTTACAGTAAGAAAACTAGAACCCAATACTTCTAGGATGATGTAACTGTAGCAGTAGCCAATGTTTACAAATAATACTGCTACAATTACATCAAATGCCTCCTGATTTGTGTTTTGCCTACACCATGGCACGGAACTTAGGGGAGTTACTCAAGCATAATAGTTATCGTGCGTCCCTTGATAATTCAGTAGGCCTTGACAGGTGTCATAGATGTGTTTACTGCCAGTATGCATAGACTACTTCCAATATTAAACATCCTGTCACAGGACGCGATTTCATACTACGGGGCAGCACCAATTGTGAGTCTTCTCAAGTAATATATGGGATTCGCTGTCCATGTGCCAAATGGTACATTGGCCAGACAAAGCATAAGATCAAAAGTCGGATTGCTGAGCATCTGAGCAACCTATGTCTCCAAAAAAGGGAAGCCCCCCTGGTTGCCCATTGGATGCAAATGCACCACAAGGAAATGGATCTCCAGTTCATGGTGTTACTTCAAGTGACTTTGAAAACAGGAGGTGATGTGGTATCGGCTTTGATACACAAGGAACAACAAAATTCATTTATTATTGGCATACCGTTTCCCTGGATGGCCTCAATAAGGAGATTGATTGGTGGTCTATGACACACCCCTTGTAGGGTTTAAAGGGAGGGGGAGTGGCGTAGCATGAGATTCTGTGCATGCACCGGCGTATGTGCTGGTTGGAGGGTTGAGCTGAGCAGTTCCTGCCACAGGTTTGCCAATTACAGCTTTACTTTCATCAATTTTTATTGACATCTCAAACATAACCAATACAATTGTTTCATAACAGAGAATATTTGACCATTCAATATATAGTACAGAAGCATGCAACCATTAAAACAGGCCGCCAACAAATATTTCTCGTTTATCTCCCTTCATCCGTGTCCCACCCCTATGCTGTATAGCTACGAACCAGCAATATGCATAGTAACAAACCCCTCCTTCCTTAACACCCCATAACCCTCCCTTCCCCACCTATCCCCAAATGCTAAAACAACACAAAGCCTCCCTCTAGGTCCCAAAAGGTCTGGTTTCTTATGACCCCTTGAGACACCGGAACAGGGAAAGAATTAACATCATACTTCCTTACCCTCTATGCCCCCAGGTACCTACGATTAATTAAAGAACCTTATGAAGTTGGAGCCCAGGTAGCAATCCAATCAGCCAGCCAAACCCTTCACATTACATTAATCACCGAACTTCTACCTCTGGGAGACAGAGAAGACAGATAGGGTCCCCAAAGCGTCAGAAAGTGAATTTTACATTTATGTGAACCTCTTGTCTCCCCTGCCTCCCATGTTACCAATTGATGCAGCTGATTGCACCAGTGCCAATACTCAGGGGGTGCATCCGAAACCCAGGTTTGCAAAATACATTTATGTGCCAGCAAGTAGGCTTTCCGAAGCATCATCCTCGAGTCCCCAAAGCCCCCCCCCCCCAACCCAGAGCAGTCCAGCAGCAAAAGGGATGGGGACCGCACCATCCGATGTCGAATAATCGACGATAGGTATACAGTAACCCGATCCCAAAAGCAGCAGACTTTTTCACAAGTCCAAAAGGCATGGTAAAAAGTATTATCTGACTTGTTGCATTTAGGACACACTGAAGAGGACAACCCCCCCCCCCCCCCCCCCCCACATGGACCACCTGTACCCTAGTGAAATATGCCCTCAGGAGGATAAGAAAATAACACTCTCTGTATGAAGCACTACCTGTGAGCCTAAGAATACTCCGTATAGCGGACAGCATATCCCACAATCTCAAATTCAATCCTGTATCATATTCCCAGCAATGTCTGATATTTTCCAACTCCTTACGAGTACCCAAGTTCCACAAGGCTTTATGGATTCCTGAAATTGAAGTGGAAGACTCAGAGTTCTTGTCAAAAAAATTATGCACTTGAGCTCCAGTACCTTTACCCAAAGACTCCACACGCAATGCTTGAATGTAAATGCTTTAATTGACAGAGTGCATAGACATCCCCCATTGCATATTCCCATGTCCTTTCAATAGCTCTAATGACTTGAGCTCACCCACAATATCCCAGACATGTTCCAGTCTACTAATTCCCCCCTGTTCCCAACTTTTAAAAGCTTTATTATCAGAGCAGGAGGTAAATAATGGGTTACCCCGTATAGAAAGGAGCTCGGTGATCCGCGGGTCCCCACCGATACCCTTTACCAAATATCTCCAAGCATTCCGCAAAGGGGTTAAAAGCACTGAAACCTTCAAACGACCAGTTAGCAAATGGTGATCTGCATGTAGCAGGGAGATCAAGTCATAAGGAGCAAAGTAACCTTGCTCAAAATAGAGTGGCGTAAAACAACTTTCTGAGTAAAGCCAGTCCCGTACAATGCGCAAAAGGCATGTATAGTTATATAACTGTAGATTGGGCAACCCCATCCCCCCTTGCACCCAATTACCCAATAACAACTGGTAACGCACTTTGGGCTTCTGTCTGGCCCAACAAAATCTACTAACCATCCATAGGGGCAAGGTCTGAAAAAGATATAGCCACCTGGGCAGTATTACCATGTGGATAATGCTAATCCTCCCTGCAAGGGAGAGAGGCAGACCCTGCCACTTATCAAACTGCTCTTCCATCCCACAAAACATCCAGTGCATATTGAGATTATAAAGATCATTTACCTGAGGCACAAGAAGGACTCCCAGATACTTAAAGGAACCATGAGCCCATTTCAGCGGGAAGTACCCCTCCAGAGCCGTGGAATATCTGTTGAGGTCGCCAAGGCCACCAACTTATCAAAATTAAGATGAAAACCTGCAAAGTCTCCATATTCCAAAAAGGACTCCAGTAATGCATTCAATGAAATTTGAGGATCTGTCAAGAGCACCAAAAGATCATCAGCAAAGGCTGCTAATTTGAATTGTTCATCCCCAATTACCACTCCATTTATATCAAGATTTGAATGGATATCTTGAATCAGTGGATCTAGGGATAACACAAATAAAAGAGGTGACATGGGGTATCCCTGCTGGGTCCCCTGACAGATCTCAAACTCAGTAGTATCATCCCATTCACCATAACCTGCACCCTGGGGTGTGTATAAAGCGCTCTAATCGCAGACACATACCAGCCATCGAACTCATAGGCACCCAAGGTTGAAAAGAGAAAGTCCCAAGATAAACGATCGAACGCTTTTTCAGCATCAAAGTAAATCAGTATCGCTAGCAGTGCCCGCTCAGCCACAGCCTCCAAGGATGTCAAAATTTGTCTAATATTTTTAGTCATCGATCGTCCTTGCACAAACCCTACCTGTGACTCATGGATGAGCGAGGGTAATATCCTGCAAATAGGTGGGAAAATGTGGGATACAAATGCTACAAATAATAATACAATGCATGGTACCCAAGCCTTTGCAGTTTGTCCTACCTGTGCAAGGCATAATAGGCTATTGAAAACAACAATAAACCAGCTCATACCTCCTCTACCCAAGCTCCTGCCCTAGGCACGTTAACCATTGCACATATGACCGTTTGACATGTCAAAAAAAAAAGGTAAAAGCAAAGCTAGAAATTATATTCCATGAGTCAGAAGACAAATTACACCATCAGCCTTATTGGAGATGTTTGAATTGTCCTAAGGCCCAGCGCTGGATCTAAAGCGCCATGAGAGATGGTAACCAGGTCCAAATCAGCAGTGTAACAGTCAGCGACAGCCAGGAGTGTGATGGTAAATTTTTAACAACAGGCTCTTTCTCCGGACGTAGCCAGCTCTGCAGTTGGAAGGGCCAGGGGTGGCCGGGGGGAGCAACACTTGCCTCTCTCTCCTCCCTCCCTTTGTGCGGGCACGCTAGGCATACCTTTGCTGGCAGCCAATAAATCGACTGCTACCACTCCCAACATCTTGCTCTGAGCAGCATGCTGGAACTTCTCTCACATGCTCGAGAAGTCCCAGCCTGCTGCCCAGAGCTGGAAACAAGGAGCGGGGAGCAGCAGTAGTCTATTTACTTGGCTGGTAGGTCTCAGCATCCCCACCAGCAAAGTAAAAGATAATTCAGCAGGGGGCCCAAGCCCACATTTTGGGAGCCAGTTGTTAAAGTAGCCATGGAGGGCCCTACTTCAACAACCGCCTCCCAAAATTATTAAAAACAACAACCGGCTCTTGCGAGCCTGTGAGAGCCTGCTCCAGCACACCACTGGCAACAGCAGTTATCAGCTCCTTTGTCAGAGCCAAAAGCCAGCAGACAGCTATAAGCCATTAAGATTCCCAAAAGTCTGCAGATTTTCCCAGCAAAGCGCCAGCCAGCACATCTCCAGTAGATATATCACCGTTTAGGACTTCCACCATTCTGCTCCAGGGAGCCCAGCAGTTGGAGCAAACTCTGGGTCTCTGCCACCAAAAGACAAAGTTTTGTTTCACCTTGATATGAGATGCGTAGTTTGGCAGGATATAAGAGAGCGAATTTGATCTTCCGATTATATAGTGCGAACAGATTGGCGAGAAATTCCTTCTTAGCATGGCCACAGCTGAGGAATAATCTTGAAAACACAATATTTCTTTGGCTCTCATAACGTAACTCTTTACCACTTTGCATTGCTTGTAAAATTGCAGTTTTATGAGCAAAATGAAGGAGACGGCATTTCACTACTCTGAGCCTGGAGGACCCCTCTTGTCTTAGGCCTAGCCGATGGGCTCATTCTACCACCAGTAGGCTCGCCAAGTCTGATAGAGATAATTGCTACGGTAGCCAGCGTTCCAAAAAGCCCCGAAGATCTCTCTCGTCCACTGATTCTACCAATCCCACAAACCGCAAGTTATTTCTACGAGATCTATTTTCCAAGTTTTCCAACTTATCTTCATAAGTATCCAACACTTTTTGCATACGAGTCTGGGCTTCCTCCACCTTCATCATCTTGTCTTTCAGCTCCCCAGTGCGGTGTCAGTGGGTCGCTAATTCTGCAGTGATACGATCGAGATTACTTTGAAGTTGTTCTAACTTTGAGTCTATAGGGCACAGCCGAGTGTCCAATACATGCTCCATTGCTCCAATTACTTCTGTGGTTACTTCTGCTACCCATGCGGAGCCGACAGTGGAATTGGGCGGGCTAGCAGGTGCCACCATCTTGTCCCCATGCAATTTCTGTTTGTCTTTCTCTTTCCAGAGATTTTTAGTCACCATTAGTTGTTAATCGCCAATTCCTTAAATCTCACTTCTCAGAGACTCTTATAGAGCAGGAACAGCCAAAAACCGAGGTTTGCTATGTGAAAATTAGATGTTTTATGGAGAGGTGGCAGGAGCAGAAGAACTAGCTGCTGCTCCTGAGCATAGCGTCACGTGACCCCCTTGCCAATAACAGCTTCATTCGTGCTTTAATTTAACACTGTTTATAAGGAGAACTGATGACTTACATTTATGGTGGTTCTGTGATTGACAGTATTGTTTTTATTTCTAGACTAGCGTTCCCCTGAAGACACAATTTTGTGAAACATGCCAGCATGTAGGGAACCAATGAAATAAGGGAACAGCACTTTTAGCACTACTACACCACACTATATGTCACGGAACACTCGGGGCAGCCACCGAACAACAAGAAGCCAACTACCATCCTAACACAAGATAAGTAGTGAACTCTGTGTCGTTGATTTAAGGTTCACACTTAGATGCAGGAAAGCTCCTTTCTGAGTTACACTTATCTGGACATTTATAGGTAGGGAGGAGCTATCAGCGCGATGATGGTGGTTTGGGCATGACGTTTGATACAACTGCTAGTCAGTTCGGTACGGCAGGCCCTGTTACTGAGCACTATTTGCATATTATAAAAATTATTAAAAAAAATAAAATATAGATGATTTCTGTATTGTATTACTAAGTTAAAATTTAATGCCAAGAAGTGTAGAGTGATGCACTTGGGGTGCAGAAACCCAAAAGAGAGATACCGAATAGAAGGGGCGAGATTAGTAAGCTCGACTCAGGAGAGAGACCTTGGGGTGTTGGTGTCTGAGGATCTAAAGGTTAAGAAACAATGTGATAAGGTGATGACCATGGCCAGAAGGGTGCTAGACTGCATAGAGAGGGGCATAACCAGCAGAAGAAAGGAAGTGTTGATGCCCCTCTACAAGTCGTTGGTGAGGCCCCTCTTGGAGTATTGTGTTCAGTTTTGGAGGCCATATCTTGCTAAAGATGTAAAAAGACTGGAAGCGGTGCAAAGAAAAGCTACAAAAATGGTATGGGATTTGCATTGCAAACCATATGAGAGACTTGCTGACCTGAACATGTATACTGTATACGTTGGAGGAAAGGAGAAACAGGGGTGACATGATACAGACGTTCAAATATTTGAAAGGAATTAATCCGCAAATGAACCTTTTCTGGAGACGAGAAGGCAGTAGAACTAGAGGACATGAATTGAAGTTGAAGGGGGGCAGACTCAGGACTAATGTAAGGAAGTATTTTTTCATGGAGAGGGTGGTGGATATGTGGAATGCCCTCCCGCAGGAGGTGGTAGAGATGAAAATAGTAATGGAATTCAAACGTGCATGGGATTAACACAAAGGAATGGTTCCGTGGAATCTTAGTGAAGATTGGGTGGTGATGCCGGTAATTGGGAAACAAAACGGGAGCTGGGCAGACTTCTACGGTCTACGCCCTAAGAATAGATATGGATGGACTGGAGTGTAAATTTTAAGGGGCTTTGGCATTAGCTTCAGAACTTAGTACAAGAACAGTACTGGGCAGACTTCTACGATCTGTGCCCTGAGAATGGAAAAGGACAAATCAAACTTGGGTATACATATAAAGTATCACATATCATGTAAAATGAGTTTATCTTGTTGGGCAGACTGGATGGACCATACAGGTCTTTATCTGCCGTCATTTACTATGTTACTATGTTATACTATCAGGCTTATTTTCGAAAGAGAAGGGCGCCCATCTTCCGACACAAATCGGGAGATGGGCATCCTTCTCTCAGGGTCGCCCAAATCGGCATAACCGAAAGCTGATTTTGGGCGCCCTCAACTGCTTTCCATTGCGGAAGCGACCAAAGTTCACGGGGGGGTGTCGGCAGAGTAGTGAAGGCAGGACTGGGGCGTGCTTAAGAGATGGGCGTCCTCGGCCGATAATGGAAAAAAGAAGGGCGTCCCTGACGAGCACTTGGCCGACTTTTCTTGGTCAATTTTTTCTTGCGACCAAGACTGAAAAAGGTGCCCGAACCGACCAGATGACCACCGGAGTGAATCGGGGATGACCTCCCATTACTCCCCCAGTGGTCACCAATCCCCTCCCACCCTTAAAAAAAACCTTAAAACAATTTTTTGCCAGCCTCAAATGTCATATCCAGCTCCATGACAGCAGTATTCAGGTCCCTGGAGCAGTTTTAGTTGGTGCAGTGCACTTCAGGCATGGCGGACCCAGGCCCATCCCCCCCCCCCCCCCCCCCACCTGTTACACTTGTGGTGGTAAATGTGAGCTGTTCAAAACCCACCACAAAACCACTGTACCCACATCTAGGTGCCACTTTCACCCCTTAGGGCTATGGAAGTGGTGTACAGTTGTGGGGAGTGGGTTTTTTGGAGGGGGTTGGGGGCTCAGCACACAAGGTAAGGGAGCTATGCACCTCAGAGCAATTTGTGAAGTCCACTGCAGTGCCCCCTAGGGTGCCCGGTTGGTGTCCTGGCATGTCAGGGGGACCAGTGCACTACGAATGCTGGTTCCTCCCACGACCAAATGGCTTGGATTTGGTCGTTTCTGAGATGGGTGTCCTCGGTTTCCATTATCGCCGAAAACTGGGGATGACCATCTCTAAGGACAACCTAAGGACGACCATCTCTAAGGTCGACCTAAATTTTGAGATTTGGGTGTCCCTGACCGTGTTATCGAAATGAAAGATGGCCGCCCATCTTGTTACGATAATACAGGTTTCCCCACCCCTTCACGGAGCCATCCTGCGAGAACGACTCCAGGAAAACTTGGGTGCCCCGTTCGATTATGCCCCTCTATGAGCACCAGCCTGCAGCACACTGGAACTATCTGTAGTTCAAAAGAATGTATTATAATTACTGACATAATAAGATACTTTACTAGTGGTATGGGGCTGGGCACCAGGCCATATGCAGAATGGGCACAACACATGCTATGATATTATAGTAAATACTGTATGTTAAGTCATGGAACACCTTCCAGAATCTCTGTAAGTTCACACTCACATTTTCAACTTTTTCCAGCAAATATGACATGATTAGCCCAAAATTTCAATAATAGATTCCGCTGCATCTAACAAATACATCAAAGTACCAGATCTGCAGATCACATTTAGGCAGAACCCATTGGTATAAATAACCAGCTCCAGCATGCTTGTTTGCACAAATGTAGGCCACCAACGCCCATCCCTCCATTTGCCTGTTTTTTTTTTTTTCAATTACTCTTATACTCTAAGCCTTGATTTGCTTAAGTTAAAAAAAAAAATCTTCAACTGCAGATACTCTGTTTCTAATGCTAGACAAGTCCAGGCATGCCTCTGCGAGCCCTTGGGTATGGAGAGAGATTTTCAGCATGTTTGTATAATGACGAACTTGTGCACATTGACTCATAATCTAAACTTGTAGGTATATACAGAGAGAGAGAGAGGTTCATAACCTCAGATTTGTACTGTCATGTTAAGATACTTTGGGCTTCTTTTATTAAGGTGCATTAACGGATTTAGCATGTGCTGACATTTAGCATACGCTAAATGCAGTGGCATACCAAGGGGGGGGGGTGGTGGAGGCAGTTCGCCCCGGGTGTCAGTGGATGGGGGGTGCTCAGCTAGCGCTGGTGGCGCTGCAGCCAGCAGCACTCATCTCATCCAAGAAAAAGCAAGCGGCGTGGCAGGCAGCGCCTCGCGTCTGCCCTGCTTGTAAATGAACAAAGTAAATCTCCTCAGCGTCGACTCGTCGGGCCTTCCCTCACTGGGTCCCGCCCTCGCGGAGGGCGGGACCCAGTGAGGGAAGGCCCGACGAGTCGACGACGAGGAGATTTACTTCGTTCGTTTACAAGCAGGGCACTGGGCAGACGTGAGGCGTGGCCGCGGGACAACTGAGGGAAGGGTCTGAAGGTGAGGATGGCAAGAAGAGAACGGTGTGGGGGGACCTTCTGGGAAGCGCCGTCGTCGTCGGGGTTCTGAGACACTGCTAGGCGCGCGCTGTACGGATCGGCTCCCCATGGGAGAGGGAAGGAGTTTCAGATGGGAGAGTGGGGGGTTTCAGATGGGAGAGCGGGGTTCAGTGGAGCTGAAACTGGGGGCTGAAAAAGGGGGGGCAGGTGGGAGATGTGGGCTGGGGCTAGAACTAGGGGCAGGTGGGATAAGGGGGCTGGAACTGGGGGCTGAAAAAAGGGGCAGAGAGAGAGAGGGGACAGATCCTGGATAGATGGATGGATGGATGGATGGATGGATGGATGGGGGGAAGAGGGAGGGCAGACCCTGGATGAATGGATGGATTGGGGGGGGAGAGGGAGGGCAAATGGTGGATTGAAGCGGGTAAGAGGGAGGACAGACTGTGGATGGATGGATGGATGGATTGGGGGGGGGGGAGAGGGAGGGCAAATGGTGGATTGAAAGGGCAGACAGTGAATGGAAGGGGGAGAGAGAGAGGGCAGACAGGGGCAGATGGTGGATGGAAGGGGCAGAGATAGAGGACAGATGTGCATGGAAGGGGCAGGGAGACAGGGCAGACATTGGATGGAGGGGCAGCAGAGAGGGCAGACACTGGATGGCAGAGAGAGACCGAAGACAGATGCTGGATGGAAGGAAGGCAGTGAAAATAAGATGAGGAAAGCAGAACCCAGAGAAAACAAACTGTAAATAAAATATATATATATATTTTTTTTTGCTTTAGGATAAAGTAGTATTATAGCTGTGTTAATAAAGTTTATAATAGAACATGTAAATAAGGTAATCTTTTTATTGGACTAATTTTAATAAATTTTGACTAATTTTCGGAGAGCAAAACCCCCTTCCTCAGGTCAGGATAGGACATTGTAACAGCACTATACTGTATTGACCTGAGGACAGAGGTTTTGGCCGCTGAAAGCTAAATGTATTAGTCCAATAAAATGGTATTTTATTTTCTATATTTGTTTTATTTCTGTTTGTTAATTTGTAAAGTGGTGATTGGTATTTGTTAGTTTTTTTCAAATTTACATCTGCTGTCTTTATAATTTGCACAGTACTAGGGGACATTTTCTGTTTCTGTGGTGTTGCATTGTATGCAGAGTCTGGCATCTTGGGGGTTCAGTTTAATTTTTCTCTAAATAGAAAGTTTATGATTACTTATTCTATAGTGGATTAGGGTGTATCTGTGTTTGTGAAAAAGACATGGCTTTCAGTTGGCATTGACTGTGCAGGATCGACAATCTGTACTATTCTGTCTGGTTTCGTTTTACAATAGGTGAATTGATGTTCTGGTGCTCACTGTAGTGTTTAAGATGCTTTCCTTTTCCTTGTGTGACTCGTAGAAATGATTGCTTATGGTATGGTAGAATTGCTTTATAGGTCCTGAGTGTTTTGTATTCTCGGTATGCCTAGTACTGGATTTTGGAGGGGGGTGTTAAAAAATGACTGGCCCCGGGTGTCAACTACCCTAGGTACGCCACTGGCTAAATGCTAAAAAGCCCATTTTATTCCTATGGGCTTCTTAGCATTTAGCATGGGCTAATCATTATTACACGCTAAATCCATTAGCACACCTTAGTAAAAGGAGCCATTTATTTGGAAAGTTAACAATGCTTCCAAGAAATAAGATTAGAGTTAGGACAATTACCATAAGGGCTCAAACGCTAAGCACATGCTAATTGATTAGCATACAGCAATGTAGCTGCGCTCACCAATTAGCACTGAACATGACCACTCTCTGCCCCCAGACCCACCCCCAGTACTAGAAAGTAAATTTTATTTTTTAGCACAGGGTAGCGCACACACATCCCCAAATTATCGCGGGACACCTCAGTGCACCCCACAGTAAGCCATTTGTTTGCTGCAGTAAGCACGCCTTAGCACTTACCGCAACTTCATAAAAGGGCCCCTAAGTCCCATACCTGAGACAATGGAGGTTTAAATGACTTGCCCAATGTTACTGCAGTGGGATTTGAACCCCATGCAGGGGACTTGTTGTGAGCATGGTTTGGGCAAGATCAAAAAGTCTGCGGGTATTTCCGGCATTCCAATGGCAATACACACATTTTTTTTAAATGAAAAGAACTAGATGTCAGCATTTACACCTGTTATATAAGTATCAGCTAACTGCTTAGTTAAGGACCCATTTACTTAAGCATTTTGTGGTATTTTGCCTGTTTGCACATGGTAACTTGTGCATTACTTATTTTTTTTAATATTTTTTCCAGGGGTGTCATGGGCAAAAAATGGACATATAAGCATCAACCAGCTAGCGCATTAGGATTACTACAAGCTAACTGGTTAATGCAGAGTTAACATGGAAGCATTTCACATCTCCTAAGCAGAAACAGGAATGGGACTTGATATACCGCCTTTCTGTGGTTACAATCAAAGCAGTTTACATACTATAAGAAGTAAGTGCAGGATACAGCAGAGTGGAAGCTTCTGGGTTCACAGCAGGCATTGTATGGTAATCACTGCCACTGCCATAGATCCATTGAAGAGAGAGCAATGCTTGTTAAGGGAGATGGGGGAAGATCCAGAAAAGTCCTAGACAATGAGAGGGAGGAAGGGAAGATAGAGGGAGAATTGTTGGACATGGAAGTGGAGGGAAGGAAAGGAAAGGAAAGAGATGCTGCATATGGGGAAATTAAAAGAGAAGGATATTTTTTGGACATAGGGAAGGAAGGGAGAGGAGAGTGGAGGAAGAGAGGGGGAGAGTTGTGTGTGGGAGAGAGGGATGAGAGAGGGATAATTGTTGGACAAGGGGGTGGAGGGGAGGAAAGGAGAGATACAGCAAAGGGGTAGAGAGGGGCAAGAAAGGGAGAAATCTTGCATATGGGTTGGAGGGGAAGGATAGATGCTGCATAGAGGGGGACAGAGGCAAGAGAGGGAGAAATATTGGATATAAGGGTGAAGGGAGGGAGAAATGGAGTATTGGGGAGAGAGGAAGAAAAGAGGGAGTAATGTTTGACATGACAATGGAAGGGAGGAAGAGAGAGATGCTGCATGGGGAAAAGAGAGAGATGTTGGGCCCAAGTCACAAGGGAGAGATAGAGATGGTGGACAGTGGGAGAGGCAGAAATGTTGGATACGTTGGAGGAAGGGAGAGAATGCTGCATGGGGGGAGGGGAAGAGAGATGATGAATCCAGGGTACAAGGGAGGGAGAGAGATGTAGGACATGGAGTTGGATGAGACGCAGGGAGAGATGTGGTGGAGGTGGAGAGGGGAGAAAGATGGAGATCTTGGATCCAGGAGCAGATGGGAGTGATGGAGAGATTCTAGACAATGGGAGTGAGGGAAGAGAGAGGGAGAAATGCTAGACCATGGGGGACAGGGCAGGAAAGAAGAGAGACGGGACAAGGAGATGTAGCCTAACAGGGAGATGTCAGGCTACAAGGGTGGGGAGGAAAGAAAGAGGGAGCAGATGGTGGGCTATAAGGGTGAAGGGAGGAAAACACTGGGAATGGTGAAACCATGTGGGAAAGGCTAGGAAGGGGAGGATGAGGGTGGCAAGGAAATGGATGAGAGGATAGTGATTACTGAGGGTAGAAATATGGTAATGGGGAGTAGATTAAAGATGGAAGGCTGGAGAAGAAGTGAGATGGAGAATAAGAGCTAGTAGGTGAGAGAAGAAGATGGTAATCTGATACGTAGCTGAAAAGTAAAAAGGAGGAGAAGGATGAGAAATGATGAAATTTGAGTTGACAGGAGGCAGAAAAAAAAAAGAGGAAAGAGCTAAAAAGGAACGATCAATATGTCAGAGGTATGTGTAGTGAATGATAGCAGATAGGAGAAAAAAACAAATGGAAAGCAACCATTTGAAAGAGAATTAGTAGACGACAGACAGGAAAGCAGAAAAGAGAAACTGGAACCAACATAATGGAAAAATAAAATGTATAGACAACAAAGGTAGATTAAAGCATGCTATTTTGAATGTTTTAAATGGAATATGTTAGCTTTGAGAAATGTGCATAGCAAATGTCTTTGCATTGTGTTCAGTAGAAAAGGAAATGCTTTTCTGTTTTTATTTCTCCAGTGCTGTAGTACCTGTTAAAAGTTTAACTTCTTGGGGTTCCCAATTCAATTTTTGTCTAAATATTTTTATCTCTAATTTGTGATCCCTTGTTCTGTGTTTGGTGAGGGTCTGTCAGTGTGATAGTAATGGCAGGTGGGGAAATTGGAATGGAGGCATGGAGGAGAGGGGATCGGGGAGGGTGTTCTCCTTATTTTCTGACCTGGGCCATAGCATGTCTAACACTGGCCCTGACCCTTGCTATATAACTGGTGGGGATCCCCAAGCATCCCCAGCTGAGATCTTCCTCTGTAGGCAGCTAGAATTCCCTTCTACCAAGCTCTGCTGTCGGTGACAGCATCCTTGAGCCACTGACAACTAGCATGCATGGGGTGCCTGCATCACTAGCTTAGGGATATTGCTGCTGCATGCCAAACTTGGTAAAAGAGAGTTCTGGTCACCTTCGGAGTAAGTCTTCAGCTGACAGAGCTTGAGGATTCTCATTAGTTAAAGTATTTATATTTTGAGGTGGGGGTAGGGCAGAGAAAATTTTATGCCCACCCACATTGTGCTCAGGCCCACTCAAAATTGGCTGTCTGGCTACACCACTGCTTTTAAGATTGACGGGTATAGGGACCTGCTAGGGAGGAGAAGGTCATTTCCCTTTTTTTGCAAATATTTTATTGAATAATTTTCAATAAAAACAAGAAATCAAGAAAAAGGAAAGAGAAAAAGAGTAATACTGTTAGTATACAAAATCAAATCAGTAACAGTGGATGGAATAATTTTCAATCAAGAAAAAACAAAACAAGTGGACAACAAGTCAATTAAAGAGATTGTAGATAAGGTTCAAGTGGTTCCCATATCTTCTTTTTGGAGAGAATTGTACGCTGCTTCTCTGCTAATGCAAATTTCATTGTATGATACTGTAGAACTGAATTCCACCAGAAGCAGTGGCGTACCAAGGGCGGGGCGGTGGGGGCTGTCCGCCCCGGGAGCATGCTGCTGGAGGGTGCAGAGAGCAGCCGCACACCTGTCGGCTCCGCTGGTTCCCTGCTCCCTCTGCCCCGGAACAGGTTACTTCCTGTTCTGGGGCAGAGGGAGCAGGGAGCCAGTGGAGCCGACAGCCACGCAGCTGCTCCCAGCAGCTAAGAATACACCTGGGGGGGGCTTGATGCGCCGGGGGGGTGTCGTGCTGAACTCTGTGGAGATGGACGCCACTGCACCCGGGGGGGGTGCTCAACTTACATCAGCACACAGCAGCAGGCACATCAGCAAAGCTGCCGTCGGGGCGGGCTTCCTTCTCTGCCTGTGTCCCGCCCTCGTGTGACGTAACGTCGGCAAGGGCGGGACAAAGGCAGAGAAGGGAGCCCGACGGCAGCTTTGCTGATGTGCCTGCTGCTGCGTGCTGATGTAAGTGCACAGTGCTCGGGCCAGATGGAGGGGCGGCGGCGACTCCGGGGGAGGGGGAGCGGTTCCGACGTCTGCAGCATGCCGGTAGAGACTTCCCTCTCTGTCCCGCCCATTGGAGCCGACTCTGTGGGTGCTTGAGCACCCCCAATATTGATAAAATTCCTTGTATGTGTCCAAGGAGGGGTTATTTTCATTGGACTTAGCACCCCCAATAATTTTGAAAAGTTGGCTCCTATGGTCCCGCCCCCATCATCACGTATTGAAGCGGGGGCGGGGCAGAGAGGGAAGTCTCTACTGTGCATTTGCGAGTGAGTACGGTCACTCGCCCTTTATATGTTTGATTGGACTACATTGGTTGTGTGGTCCTGAACCTATGTCCACCAAGTGTTTTGATACCGCTTGGCTGAGGAAGGTACTCAGAATGGATGAGCTGTATTTTATAAATAACATGGCAACCGCAACAAAATGTCCTGTTTCGTTTTGTGTCATTCCCATCTGAAACACAAAAATAAAATTCAATTCCACTATGCTGTTTTTGCCTGCACTATTTTTAACACTGCACAGTATTCTGCAAATGAGTACACAGTATATGGTATTGTTTTAGTGTGTGTTATTTGCAAATTAAATAAAGTGTATTGCAAAAACAAACTATAGGACCAAAACAAATGAAATAGAGGTCTTGGACTATCCATATGTGGATGAAAAGACAACTACAATGTCAGAACAGGTTATATTTCGAATACACACTAAGACCTTACAGAAAACAGCACCACTAAAAAGGTCTCATGCCCCACTCACAAATACTCACTTTGGTTTTCTCCAGAACTTCAGACCCTTAGCGCAAAGGATGGAAACTGGAAAGGAGATGGTGTAAATCTCTCCTGGATGGGGACAGGCTAAACTGTAGGAATCACATGACAAAGTACTGCCAAACCTTAACAGCAGCCAAAAAACAATATTTCTCTCAATGCATTGAAGAGGCTGCCAATTCAACCAAGCACCTGTTCAGCATAGAAAACAATACACCACACAGATCAATTCTACTGCAAATAATGTTGATAATCTTAAAAAAATCACACTCGCAGTGAAACAGTGTCTATACTGGATAGGGGGAAAAAGTCTCAATAAAATGTGTCAAAAACTCAATGGATGATTGCACACAGTAAAAAGTCATCATAGACTAAAAAAAAACCCTCTTTTATTAATTTTATTTTTTTTATATATATTTTTAGTCTCTTTTATATATGCATCTTGAAAAACAAGTCTTAGTGCATCAATGTTCCACCAAATCTTCTATAGTCAAAAAAAGATAAATTTAACTAGACTTATCTTTACAATGTCGACTCTAGCTTCCATGTTAATTCACGTGCAGTCCTCAGGGAACCACACTGCAGAGCATCCAAATTTAAGATTGCTCAATGCTGGAGAACACACTTTCCTCGACCCGCAAGCTGGAATTGACATTGTAAAGATAAGTCCAGTTAAATTTATCTTTTTTTGACTATAGAAGATTTGGAGGAACATTGATGCACTAAGGCTTGTTTTTCAAGATGCATATATAAAAGAAACTAAAAATATATAAAAAAAATAAAATTAATAAAAGAGGGTTTTTTTTTAGTCTATGATGACTTTTTACTGTGTGCAATCATCCATTGAGTTTTTGACACATTTTGTTGAGACTTTTCCCCCCTATCCAGTATAGACACTGTTTCACTGCGAGTGTGGTTTTTTTAGATTATCAGCATAGAAAACAGCCTACTAAAACTCCCACAGCAGAATCAGCCTGCCCAGTCACAACTGAACTGCAATGATTTTGCTACATACTTTGCCAACAAAATTAAAAGTCTCCACCAGGATTTACAAGCAGTCCCATCCAGTCTCCAATCAGCTAACCTAGAGTGCACAAACTCACCTCCTCCTGACACAGACATATGGGACTCTTTTAACCCAATAACATAGGAGGGCCTTGACAAAATCCTAAGAAGCCTTCAACCAACTATCTGCTCCCTTGACCCCTGCCCATCAAAGATAGTGCAGCAGGGACCTCATAGAAGGCACCACAAAAATCATGAACTCCTCCTCTCTTTCTAATGGGCAACTATCAACAGCATTAAAAAGGCAGTGCATCCTTTGCTAAAGAAGAACAACCTTTACCAGGACAAACTTGAAAATTACCAGCCAGTATCCAACATTCCATTTTTAGGGAAACTTATAGAACAGTCTGTGATCAACTCAGTGATTGGCTAGAAGAGAGAAACTGGCTAGATCCATGTCAATTTGGATTCAGACCCAGTTATGGAACAGAAACAGTCCTTGTATCCCTACTAAATTATCTTAATAGAAAACGAGACAGGGGATTTGCTCAGTGTTAGTACTGCTAGATTTCTCAGCAGCTTTTCACACTGTGGATCACGATATTATGCTAGCACAACTGGCAGAAACAGGTATCAGTGGAACAGTACTTGTCTGGTTCAGATCCTATCAGACAGGCAACAGTCCATAGTGTTCAGCAGCACCTCATCACCACCATGGGCACTTACCTGTGAGGTACCACAAGGATTGATACCGTCATCTAGTCTGTTCAATATCTACCTCAAACTTCTAGCCAAGAAGATTTGGTCAATGTACACTCGGTTCTACATCTATGCGGATGACGTACAACTACTCATACCCATTGAACCTGACTTACCCACAGCCCTGAATAAACTGACTACTTGTCTAACATCAATTCAAGAATGGGCTAAAAACAACAAACTTTGCCTGAACCCATGTAAAACTGAGTTTCTATGGGTCCTTAACACACGTGGGGACATATCTGACATCAAAATCTCTTTTGGGAAATACGAACTCCCCCTCAAATCACAAGTCATGAACCTTGGAATACAGTTCAATTAAATACTTAATCTTATTCCCCAAATCCAAGCAACCTTCAAGAGCAGCTTCTATCACTTGCGACAACTACGCTGCCTGTGTCCTTACATTGAGAAGGCAAGCCTTGTCTCAGTTGTGATTGCCATGATAACATCAAGACTAGATTATTGTAATGCACTCTACACTGGTCTGACTACAAAGGGTCTGTACCAGCTCCAATTGATTCAGAATGCTGCAGGAAGACTCATAGAAGGTTGTAAGCGATGTGACTACATCATACCATTTTTGTATAAACTTCACTGGCTACCAGTACAATACAGAGCCAAATTTAAAACTCTCTGTTTGACCTTCAAGGTCCTTAAAGGAAATAGCCCAGAGTACTTGAAGAACAGGATCTCCCTCTACACTCCTTCAAGGTCACTAAGGTCCTCCCAAGCACACCTTCTCCAATGGACATCACACGATGTGATACCTGCAAGCGAGCCTTCTACGGAGTAGCCCCACGCTCTGGAATGCACTCCCTGAAAGGCTTCGCTCAAACACAAAACTATCTCCGCAGGTGAAAGCTTTATTCTTCAACCAGGCCTTTAATGGAAGAAGTAAATTACACCAGCTGCACATATAGCAGGACATATTTATCCACTCCTACCCTAGCCAAGGTAATGTTCAAGCACCTTTCTGACAGCATTTGCAACTCTCTTTAATTAGTCCCTTATTTCTTACTCCTGTTACTCTACCTTATCTATCTATATGTTCCATCTTTGCTTGCACCCTATGCTGTCTATTAAAATGTTTTATTGTGTATTGTGTTGGCTTTATAATGTAGCATACTATGCCATAGTTTGTATTGTTGTCTATTGCTTATGTTTGACTTATTCTTGCTATACACTGCCTTGAGTGAATTTCTTTAAAAAGGCAATAAATAAATCCAAATAAATAAACAAAATACATTTTCTGGCTAATTTCATCTTTCACTGCAAAGGCGTTGTTTGTTAGGCCTCAGACTTGCATGCAATCTGCAAGGACATTGCATAACAACTACATTACATCACCCCAAGGGGAATTCACAAACTTGCTGTTGCAGACTTTGAGGCTCATCCTCACCCAATTATTGGTATGATAATGTCAGGATTAAAGTGCCCCTTCAAGGTGGTGACAGTGGGACAATATTGTGGCCCCTCAAGCCACAGCATCTGAGACAGCCAAAGCTGTTTGTGCATTGACAACAAGGTCAGATTGCACATCACCACTCAGCTGCAGCCTGTAATTGCTGTTTTTGCTTCCATCGGATCTGAAGTGCTGTCCCAGCTTTGCTTGTTTGATTGACCTGCCTGAGAAACATCTTGACACCTGCTGGACATCATGTGATATCTCTGCCAGATGATGTGCATCTCTTCACTGTTTTTACTGCTATGTAAATAAATTATTGTCTATTTTATAATACCCTTGGGTGTGGAGTTAGTTCTGTTATTATTGTGGGCATTATGAAGTCGGGTCTATAGATAAAGGAATGTCATTACGTTCCAGACACTACACTGTCTAATACCAAAATGTGCCTGTCACAATTTTGTGTAACACTATATTTATTTATTTAGATTTTGGCTCACACCTTTTCAGTAGTAGCTCAAGGTGAGTTAGTTACATTCAGTACACTGGATATTTCTCTCTCCCGTGAGGGCTCACAATCTAAGTTTGTACCTGAAGCAATGGAGGGTTAAGTGACTTGCCCAAGATCACAAGAGCAGCGTGGTATTTGACTGGGGCCACCCTCTGGATTGCAAGACTGGTGCTTTAAACCACTAGGCCACTCCTCCCAATCAGTGGCGTAGCAAGGGTGGGCTTGCCACTTTGGGTTCAGGCCCACCCAGTAGCAGCATACCTATGATGCTCCACCAGCCGAAACTCCCAACAAGTATCCCTCCTGCATACCTTGTAAGTAGCAGATCTTCGCCTGCAGTGAGCAGTGACATACATACTGCTCGCACCGGCCCCACAGCCTTCCCTCTGATGTATTTCGCCTAGGCGGAAACAGGAAGTTGCATCAGAGCCTCAGAGGGAAGGTGTGGGGCCAAACATGAGCAGTGTGTTATTAGTTGCTGCTCGCTGCTGGTGAAAATCTGCTATTTAAAATGGTATACGGAGAGGGGATATTTAGAGATCATATGGCATGCAGGCGAGAGAAGGAGAGACCCAATCACGTGTGGGACGGGGTGAGGTTCTTCTGCCCATCCATCTTGGGCCCAGGCCCACCCAAAAATTGGGTGTCTGGCTACGCCCCTGCTCCCAATTATACCAAAAAAAAGAGTTTGATCGTGTATGCTCCATACTTCACATGCAGTTGGTATAGCCACAGGTAGGCCCAGATGGGCAGGGGCCCACCCACGTTGGTTCAGGTCCACCCAGCAGCGGACCACCTTGCTGCAGCTGCTGGGATCCCAAGCCCTGTCAGCGGAAGGCCTTCTAAAAGGCACTCAGAACCCCTCTCCAGTGGATCTTAGCAGTTGTGGCAGCTTTCCTTTGTGCCACCCCAAGCTGGCACTCAGCACATGCTCAGTTTTCCGCACGTGCAAAAATTTGAGAATGCACCAGGTGTCAGCGTTGGGTGGCTCAGGAAAGCTTGGCTGCGCTGGAAGAAGTTTTGGGCACCTTTGAGGAATCAAAGGACTTCAGGTGGCGGGGCTTGGGGGATTCCCACCAGCTCAGATATTTAGATATTTAAGTTGAGATGGGTGGGCAGGAGAGGGTGGAAAGCCAGGGGAGCAGGCTGATGGAGCGGACATTGTGCCCATTCAATTTGGCTGTAGGCCAACCCAAAATCTGAGGTCCTTTTACACCACTGAACACGTATAGAGAATATTTTAAAAACAGCCACCTAGGGTGGAAGTCCAAGAAGGTTGCCTAGTTTTAAGCTATTTTGCAGATGTATCAGAATGGGTGGGACTAACTGAGGTCATGGTCTGACTAATATTTTGCCCAACGAACATCATCAACTACAGAGTCTGCAGGCAGGGCCAGAGATTGATTTGAGTGGCCTTTCCAACCAAAAAGGTGTTCCACTGCCCCTGTTTGATAAAGGCATATAGACAAATGTGCCACATTCACATCTAAAATATGCCTGTGTACATTGAGTACCTGCTAGGAGTCAGACAAATAGTTATTTATTTTATTTATTAGTACATTTGTAACCCTGTGCTTTCCCACTCAAAGCAGGTTCAATGCGGCTTACATAGTAATAGGGATTACAAAGTATTGATAAAGAAAATATAAGGAAGTGTAGCAGAATAGTAAGAGAGATAGGCAGGTAGAGATGGGCAAGGGTGAAGGGATGAGGAGAGGTAAGAGCAAGGGTAGGTGAGCATGTGAGGAGGGATAGAGGAGTCGGGAGGGGGATGTTTGTGGATGAAGTATAGGAGAGTTTGGGGTGTCCATGGGAAGGCAGTGCTCCTCACGCCCAATGGTGCAAGTGCTAATGCAAATTAGTCCTCCTCCCTCCAGTGCCATTTCGATTTCATTAGCCTAGACCCCCCTCCCAAAATAAGCACACACATTACACCTATGGGGAGAAGTATGCCTATATTTGATCAACTATTCATATACCGTGACTGCCTGCAATCTGACAAAACTACACCCCCATACCTCCCTACATGTAGGTCATATACAAGGACACACCTGCAATATTTTTGTGTGGTAATTTTACATGCATCAATAATCCTTTATAAAATATCCTCTTCCCCTCCCCCCGATGTGTGTTATTTCATACTTGTGCTGCATCTGTGCAGATCACAGTGTGGATTTTCCCTACAAATCCAGAAGAAATTTCATTGCCTGAAGTACTAGGGGAACTGTTTTCTGCAGGATGTCAAAGTGTCACTAAGGGGGGCCTTTTACAAAGAAGGTAGCTTTAGCATGCGCTAAATGCTGCATGTCCTATTTTATGCTTGTGGGCCATGTGGTTCTTACTGCATGCTAATGTCTGATAGCGAGGCGCTAAGCTTTAGTAAAAGGACCCCTTAGTAAATCCAATGACAATCTTCAGTCTTAACTTTCAGTTGTCAAAAGAAGAGGGCAATTTTCACAGACAAACCCATGATTTAAATTTGGAAAGTGTTCTTTGAAAATTGCCTGCCATGTATGTAGGTAAAAGTAAAGAGAAGCAAACAGAAAGGACCAATCTCCACAGGTCAGAAAGCAGCAGCCAAATAGTGGAGATAACCAAGGACCAGTGTGTAGCCAGAAAGGTCTCAAAAATCTTTTATTACCAGTAGTTTACATAAAGACACATGGAGAGGACACAAAAAGGACTTGACACGGACCATGTTTCGCCTATAGTGCCTGCATCAGGAGTCCACAATACATAGGTCTAAATAAAAGCAAGAATTTGAATTAAAGGGAAATGGGACTTGATATACCACCTTTCTGAGGTTTTTGCAACTACATTCAAAGTGGTTTACATATATTCAGGTACTTATTTTGTACCAGGGGCAATGGAGGGTTAAGTGACTTGCCCAGAGTCACCAGGAGCTGCAGTAGGAATTGAACTCAGTTCCCCACGATCAAAGTCCACTGCACTAATCACTAGGCTACTCCTCCACTCAAAACATTGTACATTGATAACACATGTGTAAATATAGATAGAAATGATCAAACAAGAACAAAGATTTAAATTACATAAATATCTTCACAGATAAAATGCCAAGCTAAAATATGTGTTGATGCATATATAATATACTATAGAAAAGGAAGACTGAGAGGGGAATTCAAAAGAGAGAAAAAAAGACGTACCCAGAGGTGCAGTTGTAAAATGTACAAGATTAAGAATAACTTGCAAACAAGAAAGAATTGTGATAATAAGGTATGAAAAGCAAAAAAGAGTAGAGGCTGGCCGAAGGACAATTCAACACAGGAGATGGTGCTTTAAAAGATGCTTTATTTGCTGCTTGGACACAAGGGACCCGACACGGTCCATGTTACGACGTCACAGAATGCCTGCCTCAGGAGTCACAAAAGTGTCTGAAAGGAAACATTCAACAACCAACGAAGCCCAAGAGTGTCCGCTCAGAAGAAATGCTGACCAAACAGCGCTACCAGAGAGAGTTCTCACAATATAGATATAGATGTATGCCAAACCAGTGATATGTGAGCTCAAGTACATACGAATCAAAATCTTATTAACACGTGCATTTATGCTCACATATCACTGGTTTGGTATTCATCTATACCTTATTGTCACAATTCTTTCTTGTTTGCAAGTTATTCTTATGAATTTTAACAGCTGCAACCTCTGGAGTAGTCTTTTTTTCTCTCTTTTGAATTCCCTTTTCAGTCTTCCTTTCCTATATCACATTGTATATGGCTTTATGAATCAACACATATCTTAGCTTGGCCTTTTATTTATGAAGGTATTTATGTAATTTTAAATCTTTTTTCTTGTTTAAATATTTCTACCTTATATTACACATGGCTCAACAATGTACAATGTTTTTAATTTTAATTTTTGTTTTTATTTAGACTTATGTATTGTGAACTCCTAATGCAGGCACTGCAGCCTAAACATGACCTGTGTCATGTTCTTTTTGTGTCCTCTCCATGTGTCTTTATGTAAACTATGGTCCACAATATATATTTATACCCTCGTTGCAGTAAAGGCCTTCCCAGGACACAGTTAGATCATAAGAGAAAACAACATTCATATGTTTGAATGGTACAAGTGTCTACAGGTACTTTTTCCCTTAGGCAGTTTTCAAAATGAAAGTACATGCATACTTTCAATTTGAAAAATGGTAGAAAGTCAAGGCGCCCACAGGCTTTGTACAATTGTCTCCTAGTCTAAATAGGATAAACACAAGGATAAAATGTTATTTAAATCAACTGTGGGCATGATAGATAAGCATGTAGATCCTTAGCTCTTATCAACAATTGGAACAGGGAGAAAATAGGTACATTTTAATGAGTCTAAGGTAACTTTAAGCTGAACCTCCACCATCTATGCCTATGGCTTCAACTGTAAATAAAGGGACTGGATGCATCCCCCTCCTTTGGGGGAATGAAAGCAGGGAGGTTGCTCGTGGGGAGATGTCATGTCCCCTACCTCAATGCAAAGCGTGCGTCCTCAGGCTGGGCAGGGTCCCATTGACACGCACACTTGACTGGCACAGCCCTAAGCCATGTGTGTGTAGTTCTTCTCTGGCTGCAGGCTCCTTGATTGCTTTGCTTCCATGCACATGGCTCTGCTCTCGATGTGCCTGGCTTCCAGGCTCCTTGATTGCTTTGCTTCCACCCACCTACTACTACTACTATTTAGCATTTCTATAGCGCTACAAGGCGTACGCAGCGCTGCACAAACATAGAAGAAAGACAGTCCCTGCTCAAAGAGCTTACAATCTAATAAACAAAAAATAAAGTAAGCAAATCAAATCAATTAATGTGTACAGGAAGGAGGAGAGGAGGGTAGGTGGAGGCGAGTGGTTACAAGTCAAAAGCAATGTTAAAGAGGTGGGCTTTCAGTCTAGATTTAAAGGTGGCCAAGGATGGGGCAAGACGTAGGGGCTCAGGAAGTTTATTCCAGGCGTAGGTGCAGCGAGACAGAAGGCGCAAAGTCTGGAGTTGGCAGTAGTGGAGAAGGCAACAGATAAGAAGGATTTATCCATGGAGCGGAGTGCACGGGAAGGGGTGTAGGGAAGGACGAGTGTGGAGAGATACTGGGGAGCAGCAGAGTGAGTACATTTATAGGTTAGTAGAAGAAGTTGAACAGGATGCGAAAACGGATAGGGAGCCTGTGAAGCGACTTGAGGAGAGGGGTATTATGAGTAAAGCGACCCTGGCGGAAGACGAGACGGGCAGCAGAGTTTTGAACCGATTGGAGGAGGGAGAGGTGACTAAGTGGGAGGCCAGCAAGAAGCAGATTGCAGTAGTCTAAATGAGAGGTGACAAGGGTGTGGATGAGGGTTTGGTAGAGTGCTCGGAAAGAAAGGGGCGGATTTCACGGATGTTGTAAAGAAAGAAACGACAGGTCTTGGCGGTCTGCTGGATATGAGCAGAGAAGGAGAGAGAAGAGTCAAAGATGACCCCAAGGTTCTATTTACCTCTGCTTTCCTCACAGCGTTCCTCACCTGGGTCTGCTCTTCCTCTGCCCGGCTTCCCTTGCTTCTCTCCTATTGGTCTTCGGGTTCCTCCTTCCCCTGCTCTTGTCCTATGGCTGTGCCCCTTCTCCCTGCTGATGTCAGACGCCAGCACTTTATCAGCTTAGCTCTCCCTAGACTCCTTGCCATTGTTGCCAGGTGGGTGGTTTTCCCACCCAATTGGGCGGTTTTACGCGAGGGCTGCGGGAAATTTTGGTTGATGCAGGGTGCGGTTTATTGGGTGGTTTTCATGCGGCCACGGTGCAGGATTGGGCGGTTTTCGGTGCGGGTTTTTTTATTGGTCCGACGACACTGCAGTCTGAGTCTCCGACTCCAATTTGGAACAGCATTCCTCCTCCCCTCTTCAGCCTGCAGCCCGCCTCCACAGGGCTTCTATTGGTCCAGCGGAGGCGGGCTGCAGGCTTCTCTTAAATGCCTGCAGCGGCCGCGCATGGCCCGCGCCCCACCCCCGCCGGAGAAAGAAGATGTTAGAGAGACGAACGGCGAATGATAATCATGACTCCGGGGTGGCATGGCATCTCCTCCCCGATCATGGGCCGCGGGTCGTCCTTCCTGGAAGCTCAGGTTCCTAAGAGAGAGCCACATCCAAAAGACAAGAACAGCAGGAGCCGGAGGAAGGATGCACAAAAAAGGAGGTAAAACGATCCAAAACAAAGAAAGAGGGAGTGGGTGTAGCAGCGGGTCTCTTGAAGCCCTATGATACTTAACTTTTGCATTTGCATGATCAGATGTCTGCCTGGACTCGAGTGGACATGGTGGATTGGAAAGATGACGATGCTGCGCTCCGGGCTGGGCCCCCCTCACCGCCGCTAATGATGACGTCTGAGAGCAAGGCACCGTCGTCAGCGTATGTAGTGGGGCGTGGCTAGTGATGTTGTGGGCATGGCTAGTGACACAGTGGGTGGGGGTTAGTGATGTAGTGGGCGGGGTTAGTGATGTCGGAGGTGGGTTTGACTTTGTGCGGTTTTGGGCGGGGAAAAATTTTTTTAACCTGGCAACCCTGCTCCTTGCTTTGGCTTCTACTTTGGAAGATGTTACTTCCTCAGTAGTGTGCTTCTCCTCTACTTTGTTCCTCATTGCTGATTTAGCCTGTACCTGGATTACTCTTCTGTCTGCTGCCTGCCTACTGACTCTGCCTGTACCTGGACTGCCTACTGACTCTGCCTGTACCTGGATTACTCTCGTGTCTGCCGCCTGCCTACTGACTCTGCTTGTACCTGGATTACTCTTATGTCTGCTGCCTGCCTACTGACTCTGCCTGTACTTGGATTACTCTCGTGTCTGCTGCCTGCCTACTGACTCTGCCTGTACCTGGATTACTCTCGTGTCTGCTGCCTGCCTACTGACTCTGCCTGTACCTGGATTACTCTCTTGATCTGCTGCCTGCCTACTGACTCTGCCTGTACCTGGATCACTCTCTTGCCTGCTGCCTGTCTGGCCGTCACGTTCATCACCCCGCTTCCTGCTCCATCTCGTAAGCCCTGTAGGCTGCCCGCACCTAGGGGCTCAACCTCTGGGGAATGGCGGTCAGCGCAGGTGAAACCTGGGGTTGTCTGGCCGCCAAGCAGAACCTGGTCCAAGTACCAGGCTCGGCAGCGCTCTACTTGGTACAAGAACTCACAGGTCTGACAGTAAGCCAAAGCCATGAGTTCACCAGATAAACCCGACATGGCAAATTTGGCCCAGGTTCATCAGCAACAACAGGCTCAGCTGAGTCGTCTGTCTGGAGTCCTGCAGGACGTTTGTTCCCAGTTGTATACTTTTCAATCCCAACGACAAGTTCTGGCTGCTCCATCTGGACCTGTTTTACCTACTCCTGTGTTAAAGCTCCCTGAGCCTCCCCAGTTTGAAGGTACGCCTTCCTCTTGTTGAGGGTTCCTCAACCAATGTCTTATGCTTTTTGAAATGCAACCCAGAGTCTTTTCCTCCGATAAACTCAAGATCACATATATAATCTCTCTACTCTCCGGACCAGCCCTGGCTTGGGCCTGCCCTCTCTGGGAGCGGCAGGACCCTCTACTCACCGATCTAGGGGAATTTCTCTGCCTCTTCAGGTTAGTGTTTGATGTGCCTAGGCGCCCCTCCTCGGCAGCCAGAGAACTTCTACGGATTCAACAAGGCAATTGCTCTGTAGGGGCATTAAAAAACCCTTGATTCGGGGCTAGAATTTCTTGTTGAAAGATGAATAAGTGAAGTCATATAATTAGGGACAAGACCATGCACAATTAAGAAATCCAATGACCACAATTTAAACACAATATGCACCTGTGCTGGTAGCCAGTGCAATTGCAACAACAGTGGTGTGGACACCCCCCCCCCCCCCCCCCCAAACTCTGGTACTTTGAAAATCAAATGGGCTGTTGTATTTAGCAAAGTCTGAATTTTTTTTTATCATCTCCTTACAGCCTATATACATTTTCCTCAGCGTCATTTGTTATCACCTAGAAAATTATTTAAAATGTATGTTAGGGATATTTTCAAGTTACCTAATTAGGGGGATATTAGTTATCCAAGAGTTATTATATTATATTGTTGTGTAATCTAAACTGGAGAAGGATTTGGATAAGTTGTCATCTGAGAGTGTATTATCTACGACACCTAGATCTTTTTCTTGGGTGCTGACCCCCAAGGTGGACCCTAGCATCAGGTAACTATGATTGAGATTATTCTTTCCAATGTGCATCACCTTGCATTTGTGGGTGTGAGAAAGTGAGTGATAGAGCAGCAGATATCCATAAAAACACTCTCTCACTGAGACTGCAGTGCAGCTACCTTATAGCTGGTGGTGCTAACCTGCCATGTCCGAGGCTAAATCAGGGGGGTGGGGCTCAGGCCAAGAGGTAGTAAACAGTGTTGCCAGGGCTGCGTGTTTCTCGTCCAATTGGGCTCCTTTCCGCGAGCCGCTGCAGCTTTTTCACGCCGCATGCGGGTTGCGGGATTTTGGGCGGCTTTTTTGAGCCCTGCCGGCGTTTTTTTCGCCCACCGCGGTTTTTTCCCTGTGGCCGCTGGCCGCAGGTTGGCTTGTTTTCCTACGGCTGCGGCCAGTAGAAGCCCCACGGAGGTGGGCTTAATGATGTCATTTGTATGCAAATGGCCTCATTAATATTTATTAATGATGTCATTCACATGCAAATTGACTTTGTGCGGTTTGGGGCTGGGTTTGGGCGTGACAAATTTTTTCCATCTGGCAACTCTGATAGTAAATGCCCTGGAGTGGATTGGATCAGAGAGGCCCTGAGGCAAGAGGTCTCTAGGAGAGAGATCCCGAGTGCAGAGATCTCCTGAAGGAAGGCTCCAAGTGAAGGAATCCTCTCTAAAGTGTTGGCTGGGCTGCAGTACCTGTGGAGAAGTAAGGAGTGACCCTAGCTCAGAGATTTGCACCCTGTAGAAGCCCAGGGATGGCATGAGAAGGAACAGAGCACTGCAAAGGTAAAGGAGTGCCTTTTATTTATCTTTTTGTGAAGACTCAGGTCCTGAATGTCCTAGTTGGAGCCAGGGCTGGATTTATGTATGAGTAACTGTAACTGTATTGAAGAACATAGAACTATTAAGAGAGAAGGAAACAAATGTAAATGTGGTTGTTGCCCTGGGTTGAAGTAAGTCCATAACAGGAACAGACTGCCTTGCTTTTACTTGTTCATCAAAGCTTTACCTTTGACATTATGCTGCCTTTGCTTGTGTCTGTGAGGTCCTGCAGCCAGCCGCAAGCCACTTTATCACAGTGGGCTAATCAGTGGTAGAAATTTTGTTTTTCTGAAGTAATGCATTAATTTTCCTGTTTGTTTATTTACTTTGATATACATATAAAATTATACTGAATAAAAAACACTAGCAAACAACTAGGCATGGGTATTTATGCCAGCTATATGGCCAATACAGCATTTTTCAACAGGTGTGCTGTAGTACATTGGTGTACCATGGGAGTTTGGGGCCATCTTAGTAGCAATAAACATAATATTTGTGCCAGAATGCAGCAGACTTATCTCCCTCCTGTCCCCTCCCGAGCCAGTGACCCAGCATCTCTCTCTCCTGACCCCCTTCCCTTCCTCCTCTAATTTTTACATTTTCTTCTGTAGTGGTCAGTGACAGCAGCCAGCAATTCAGACAGCCTGCTAGTACCAACCCTAGAGTTTTCTCTCTGATGTAGCTTCCCGCTTCTGTACAGAGGAGAAGCATCAGAGAAGGCACAGGTTGGTGCAAGCAGGCTGTTTGAATCACTGCCTACTGCCACTGACTGCTACAGAAGAAAATTTGAAAGGTACAGTGAGGAAGAGGGGTCAAGACAGACAAAGGGAGATGCCAGGTCACTGGCTGGGAAGGAACAGGAGGATTACTTGGGCATGCTGTTTCTAGCTGCATTGAGGATCCCTGCCCTCAGGGTGGTTCCAGGGAGGGTGACTTTAACATAAATGCTGTCAAGGTGTTGTCAGGGAAGATGACATCACCACAGATGCTGTTGGTGGAGGGACAGCAAGGAGGGGGAAAAGGCTAAAGAGGTTAGGGCTCTTCAGCTTGGAAAAGAGACAGCTGATGGGGGATATAATTGAGGTCTACAAAATCCTGAGTGGTGTAGAATGAGTAAAAGTGAATCGATTTTTCACTCTTTGAAAAAGTACAGTCCAGGGAACACTCAATTTAATTATATGGAAATACTTTAAAAGCCAATAGGATGAAATATTTTTTCACCCAAAGAATAGTTAAGCACTGGAACTTGGAAGATGTGGTAACAGAGGTTAGCATATCTGGGTTTAAAAAAGGTTTGGACAAGTTCCTGGAGGAAAAGTCCATAGTCTGCTTTTGAGATAGACATGTGAAAGCCACTGTTTGCCCTGGGATTGGTAGCATGGAATGTTGCTATTTGGGTTTCTTTTGGAAGCAGGACACCGGGCTACATGGACCCAGTATGGCTATTCTTATGTTCTTATTTATGTGATGGTGTGCTTTGACAATTTTAGCCCCTTGTTGGCATGCCATGTGATGAAAAAGGTTGAAAGTCACTGAGTTAATGTGAGTGTTCAAGCCTTAAATATAAGCGTGTTGTGGCCATTTTCTGTTAGAATTCTATGAAGAAAAGTAGGCATATCTTTTCTTTATAGAATAGGCTTGAAATAGGCTCCATAATCAGTACCTTTAGTAGGAATTATGTTACAGAATTACCCTTTTAGCTGCCACCACTCAATGTATGTCTCCTATCTGTGGATTTTCAGAGACACTATCCAGATAATGCCAGCATAAATCCCTCTAACTGTGGCCATTTTGAATCCCGAGACCGTCACAGCAACAGGATGCAGGGCAAGGGCAGCGCTCCGGGCAGGAAAGAGGGGACTTTTTCCTGCCCCGAAGAGGTCACTAGACCACCAGGGCAGTAGATAGTAAGTAAGGGAAGGGGAGGCTAGGATAGGCCTGCCGCCCACCCGCCCGGTTGTCCAGAAACCCGGACAAACGGGTGGACTGGAAAAACCTGTCCGGACGCCCGGACATGTCCTCCAAAAGAGGACATGTCTGGGTAAATCCGGATATATGGTAACCCTAGGACTAGAGGCAGGACTGGAGCTTGGCAGGAACTCAGAGACAAGGCAGTACTGAAGCTAGACAAGAACTCGGAGACACAACGAGAACTTAGAGTCAAGGCAAGGCTCGGCTGGAACATGGAGACAAGGTAGGAACTGGAACAAAACATGAACTCGAAGACAAGGCAGGAACACAAAAACAAGTCTTGAAGACCTCTTGCAAAGGCACCACTGGAACGACTGAAGATGCCTTAAGTAGGACCCCGAGGCTGACGTCGGCACAAAGACTCCCGAGGCCACTCCCTCCTGGAAGTCCCAAAACTGGACGTGCACATGTGCCTAGGTGGCCCCTCTTCTGGCAGAGCCGAACCAATGCAGCCACGTTGCCCGTGAGATGCCAGGGAGCACCAAGAACAACCCGCTGACATCGGGGCTCACAGAGAGATGCCACTGGACTGCGAACCTCACCCAGCCTCCTGCTGGTAAGCCAGGGAGCGCATTGCTGTTACAATGGAGCTCCCAGTTATGCACAAAACGTACGGAATACTGAAAATTACATGTGTTCCAGCCACATTTTTACAACCTCAGTTATGCTAGTGTAACCTCAGTTATGGTTGGTGTATCTGCAGGCACGTGAATGTCAGGCACACTGATACTGGAGATGCCCAGTTGTAGAATTGCCCTCAGGCGACTGAATATCATCACTATACACACAGCTACTAGCATTCAGCGGTGAATCCATATATTCAGTGCCACTGACTATTCACACAGCAGTGCTGAATATACAGTTTTTGTTTTATGTTGCAGCCAGGATTTAAAAAAAAAAAAAAAAACACCATTAACAAAACCTGAATATTGATCTAATCAACTTTCGTAAATCACTGAAGACCTATCTCTTCAACAAGGCATACCACAATGATCCATAATAGGAACTGTAATACATCATCACCTACTTGATATCCTGAATGTTTTCTCCCTATGCCTTATTGCTTATTGCTTTTATATCACCCATATTCTTTATATAATACCAATTGCATCCTTACTCTGAAAAAAACGTTCTATTATTCTACCTGTATAATCTACTATGACATCAATATTCTTTATGTAATACCAATTGTACCTTCTACTCTGAAATGACGATCTATCATGTTATCCACATAATCTACTATCCACCTTATAATTGAAAGAGAAAAACGCCTAGATTTCGACCCAAATCGGGAGATAGACGTTTATCTCACAAAAACGAATAAATCGGTATAATGGAAAGCCGATTTTGGACGTTTTCAACTGCACTCCATCGCGGAATCGTACAAAGTTGATGGGGGCGTGTCGGAGGCGTGGCGAAGGTGGAACTGGGATGTGGTTATCGGCCGAGGAGAGATGGGCGCCTTTCGCCGATAATGGACAAAAAGTATGCGTTTGTAGCTAGAATTTAGGGCACTTTTCCTGGACCCTGTTTTTTCACGAATAAGGCCCCAAAAAGTGCCCTAAATGACCAGATTACCACCAGAGGGAATCAAGAATAACCTCCCCTGACTCCCCCAGTGGTCACTAACCCCCTCCCACCACAAAAAATGATGTTTCACAACTTTTTATTTTCACCCTCAAATGTCATACCCACCTCCCTGGCAACAGTATGCAGGTCCCTGGAACAGTTGTTAGGGGGTGCAATGGACTTCAGGCAGGTGGACCCAGGCCCATCCCCCCCTACCTGTTACAATTGTGCTGCTTAATGCTTAGTCGTCCAACCCCCCCAAACCCACTTTACCCACATGTAGGTGCCCCCCTTCACCCCTTAGGGCTATAGTAATGGTGTAGACTTGTGGGCAGTGGGTTTTGAGGGGGATTTGGGGGGGCTCAACACACAAGGGGAGGGTGCTATGCACCTGGGAGCTCTTTTACCTTTTTTTTTGTTTTTGTAAAAGTGCCCCCTAGGGTGCCCGGTTGGTGTCCTGGCATGTGAGGGGGAACAGTGCACTACGAATCCTGGCCCCTCCCACGAACAAATGCCTTAGATTTATTCGTTTTTGAGCTGGGCGCTTTCATTTTCCATTATCACTGAAAAACAAAAACGCCCAGCTCACAAATTGTCGAATAAAACATGGATGTCTATTTTTTTTTTCGAAAATACGGTTCGGTCCGCCCCTTCACGGACCCGTTCTCGGAGATAAACGCCCATGGAAATAGACGTTTTCGTTCAATTATGCCCCTCCATGTCACCCTTGTTCACTATGCAATATCAATTGTACCTTTTTACTCAGAAATGGCAAATGCTATGAAGCAGGGGCGTAGCCACGGGTGGGCCTGGACGGGCCCAGGCCCACCCACTTGCCCTCCAGGCCCACCCATCCAAATCCTTCATCGCTGTCGCTGCCTTTTCTCCCGCGGCTTCCGGGAGGCAGCGATCAGTGTTACCTGTAGTGCCTGCCCTGAAATTATGCTTCTTTTCTCCCCAGGCTTCGCCCTGCTCGTTTCTTCGCTCGTCGGCAGCGCTACGCTGCGCTGCTATTCAAACAGGCAGCTCTGCTCCTCTCTGCCGCGTCCATCCGGCCCTACTAAACAGGAAGTGCATCAGAGGGCCGGATGGAGAAAAGAAGCATAATTTCAGGGCAGGCACTACAGGTAACGCTGATCGCTGCCTCCCGGAAGCCGCGGGAGAAAAGGCAGCGACAGCGATGAAGGATTTGGATGGGTGGGCCTGGAGGGCAAGTGCTGGATTTGTGGTTTGTTGGTTGGGGGGGAAGGGATACTTTTGCCAGAGACAGTCAGACTTGTAGGAGGAAGGGGATTAGAGGGAACTGGGAAGGAAGAGAGCTGCTGGAGGTGGGAGGAAGGGGCTGGAGAGCTTCTGGAAGAGGGAGGGAAGGGAGAGAGCTGCTAGACATGGGAGGGAGAGGAGGAAGGGGTTGGAGAGCTGCTGGACAAGGGAGGAAGAGGAGGAAGGGACTGGAGGGAAGGGAGAGAGCTGCTGGACATGGGAGGAAGAGAAGGAGGGGACGATGGAAGGGAGAGAGCTGCTGAAGGAAGGGGAGGAGGGGACTGAATGGAAGGGAGAGAGCTGCTGGACATGGGAGGGAGAGGAGGAAGGGGCTGGAGAGCTGCTGGACAAGCTAGGAAGAAGGGACTGGTGGAAAGGGGGGAGAGCTCCTGGACATGGGAGGAAGAGGAGGAGGGGACGATGGAAGGGAGAGAGCTGCTGAAGGAAGGGGAGGAGAGGACTGAATGGAAGGGAGAGAGCTGCTGAACATGGGAGGGAGAGGAGGAAGGGGTTGGAGAGCTGCTGGACAAGGGAGGAAGAGGAGGAAGGGACTGGAGGGAAGGGAAAGAGCTGCTGGATATGGGAGGAAGAGAAGGAGGGGACATTGGAAGGGAGAGAGCTGCTGAAGGAAGAGGAGGAGGGGATCTGGGTGGAAGGGAGAGAGCTGTTAGATGTGGGAGGAAGAGGAGGAGGGGATCTGGATGGAAGGGAGAGAGCTGCTGGACATGGGAGGAGAACTGGAGGGAAGGGAGAGAACTGCTGGTACAGCACAAGGAGGGAGGGAAGGGAAACAGAGATACCAGACCAAGGAGATGAAGGAAAAGGGAATATTAAACCTACAGCTTGAGGGAGGGAGGGAGGCAGGAAATCAAGCAACCAAACCAGATGCTGGAAAGAGGAGGGAGTGAGAAGGAGAGAAGCTGGATGGGGTAGGGTCAGAGAGGGTAGAAATATATTGGCACTGGGGACAAAGAGAGGGGAGAAGATGGACAGAGTAATATAGGGACACAGAGAAAAGGAGATACTAAACATGGAGGAAGATAGAGGTACAGAGATGGAAGAAGATGGAAGGATGGCAGAGAAAGAGGGAAAACAGATGGAAGGATGGCAGAGAAACAGGGAAAACGGATGGGTGGGGAGAGAGACACTGGATGGAAGGATGCAGAGAGAAAGAGGAGAGACTGGAAGGATGTGGAGAGAGAAGGGACACTGAACAGAAAAGGGTAGAGAGATAGACACTGGTTAGAAGGAGGGAGAGAGACATTAGATGGAAGGATCAGGAGAGAGGGTAGATGGGTAGAAGGATGGGGAGAGAAAGAGGGAAGACGCTGGATGGAAGGGTAGGGAGAAAGAGGTGACACTGGATGGAAGGATGCAGAAAAAGAGGGGAGACTATTGGAGGATGGGGAGAGAGAGGGGAGACACTGGAAGGATGAGGAGAGAAAGAGGAGAGCTGCTGCATGGAAAGGGGGAGTAGTGAAAGATTGGAGAGTAAGAGGAAAGGGCATGGGGAGAACAAGGGTGAGAAAAAGATGAAAAGCCATAAGTAGATGAAGGAAATTAAAGAATGGATAGTAAGAATGAATTAAATCTGGACACAGAGAGAGGCAGAAAAATATTGAAGAAAGCAAAGAAAAAGGAGAGAAAAATGACAAATGGCCAGGAAACCCTGGCAGAAGAGTTAAACGAAAGAAAGCAGAATCTAGAGACACAATGAGACAAAGTAAATGGCCATACAACAAAGGTAAAGAAAATAATTTTATTTTTAATTTAGGATAAAGTAATATGGTGTTAATAAAGTTTCAGAGACCAATACTTCCTTCCTTAGGTCAGGAGAGGATACCGTAACAGCATTATACTGACCTGAGGCAGGAGGTTTTGGCCTCTGAAAGCTCACTGAAAAGGGTGTTAGGCTATTAAATAAATTTTCTGAAATCTGATGCACTGAAAAGCAGCACTTTACCCTGTGTGACAAATGCATCTGAGTGTGACTACATTTTGCTGGGGGGGGGTACAGAGAAAATTTTGTGCCCACCCACTTTGGGTTCAGGCCCACCCAAAATTGGCAGTCTGGCTACGCCACTGCTATGAAGGAACATTGTAAGCCACATTGAGCCTGCAAATAGGTGGGAAAATGTGGGATACAAATGCAGCAAATAAATAAATCATACTTTACTGCATTCTTCTGCCTCATTTTAACACCTACCTATCCCCTAAAATGCTAACACCAGAACCAGCAATCCCCAGGACTGTTCCAGCAAGTTATCTCCTCTGTACCATTTACCTCCTCCCCCCCCCCCCCCCCCAATAGCATGCATGTGCACGCACAAACACAGACACACACACTCACACATGGACAACGTACAATATGCACAAAAATACAAAAACACACATACAGTACAGCCATCTGTCACAAAAAGCACTAATTATAAAATATAGGAGCATTCATAGTGAGTTTTTTCAGTGTTAGAAATCTTTCACTTTTCTATGTTTTAGCAACAGAAGGACAGCTGAGAAGTGAAAGGAAAACAACCAGGTCTGTGAATGAATGAATGAAAGCTAGCCATACAAAACAAATATTGGGCAAACCTATAAGAGATCGCTTTTGGAAGGCTTGCAAACAAAAGGCTAACAGTCCAGCAGCCAGGCAAAGCAATGACTTACCCGTTCCAAGTGCTGCTAATGCCCAGTGCTTTAGGCCTGCAGTGAAGAGGCACAAAGTAAGCCGGAATAGGGAAGTTGTTGTAACTTCCTGTCTAAGTTCTTCACATTCTCACTTTAATAAAACCTGTGTGAATGAATCACTCTGTGGAGGACGAGTTTACAGCCCCAGGCTGCGAGGGAATCTCAGAAAATAATTCTATAATTGAAATAAGTGATGCAAAATAACAGTTTATATGAAAGAAGAAATCATTTTGAAGCCAGGCAAAGCACTAGAACTTATACATCCTGTACATCCTATAATCATTTAACCCTAAAAAAAACTTTCCACTTATGTAGCTCCCTTTCTGCGTACTGAAAGAACTCAAGCATAAAGTTACTGATCTGCTGTTAATAATATGTAATATGTCATTAAAATTGTCCATAGTACCTGAAGATTGGAGAGTGAACAATGTAATGTCGATTTTTAAAAAGGGTTTCAGGGGTGATCTGGTTATCAATAGAAATCAAAATATAAAACATGGAAAAGAAAATAAGATGATACCTTTTTTATTGGACATAACTTAATACACCAGGGGTGATCTGGGAAATTACAGACCAGTAAGCCTGACGTCAGTGCTGGGTAATATAGTGGAAACTATTATAAAGAATAAAATTACAGAACACAGAAATAAACATGGTTTAATGGGACAGAGTCAGCACGAGTTCAGCCAAGGGAAGTCTTGCCTCACCGATTTGTTTCATTTCTTTGAAGACTTGAATAAACATGTGGATAAAAGTGAGCCAGTTGATGTAGTGTATCTGGATTTTCAGAAAGCTTTTGACAAAGTTCCTCATGAGAGAATTAAAGAGCCATGGGATAAGAGACAATGTTCTTTTGTGGATTAGAAATTGGTTATTGGACAGAAAGCAGAGGGTAGGGTTAAATGGTCATTTCTCTCAATGGAGGAGGGTGAATAGTGGAGTGCCACACGGTTCAGTACTGGGACCAATGTTATCTGACATATTTATAAATTATATGGAAATCGTAATGACGAGTGAGGTGAATAACCCCTCCCCCCCTGTTTACTAAGCTGTGCTAGCAGATGCCACACAGCAATGATGATACAGCCCATTCAACTCGGCAATGATGACACAGCCCATTCAAAGTGAATGGGTTGTGTCGGCATTAACACATTGCAGCCACTAGCACATCTTAGTAAACCTGGGGGGGGGGGGGGGGGTAAATTTGCAGATAATATTAAACTATTCAAGGTTGTTCAAACACAAGTGGACTAGGAAATTGGAAAACTAGGCATCCAAATAGCAGATGAAATTTAATGTGGACAAATGCAAAGTGATGCACATTGGGAAGAATAATCCAAATCATAGTTGCCTGATGCTAGGGTCGACCTTGGGCGGGTCAGCACCCAAGAAAAAAATCTAGGTGTCATTGTAGATAATACGCTGAAATCTTCTACCCAGTGTGCAGCAGCAGCCAAAAAAGCAAGCAGGATGCTAGGAATTATTAGGAAAGAGATGGTAAATAAGACTGAAAATTCTATAATGCCTCTGTATCGCTCCATGGTGCGACTTCACCTTGAGTATTGCATTCAGTTCTTGTCAACGTATCTAAAAAAAGATAAAACAGAATTAGAAAAGGTTCAAAGAACAACCAAAATGATAAAGGGATAGAACTCCTTTCATATGAAGAAAAGCTAAAGAGGTTAGGGCTCTTCAGCTTGGAAAAGAGATAGATGGGGGGGAGATATGATTGAGGTCTACAAAATCCTGAGTGGTGTACAAAGAGTAGAAGTGAATCAATTTTTTTTACTTGTCCCAAAAGTACAAAGACTAGGGGGACACTCAAGAAAGTTACATGGAAATACTTTTAAAATAAATAGGAGGAAATATTTATTCACTCAACGAATAGTTAAGCTCTGAAATAGAGAGCTGCATGGGAACGGGGTTTGCAGGAATCCCGCGGAACCCGCGGGATTCCCGGAGGGACGGAAGCAGTTCTGTGTGGTTCCCGCGGGGACGGAAGCAGTTCTGCGGGGTTCCCACGGGGACGGAAGCAGTTCCTGTGGGGTTCCCGCAGGGATGGAAGCAGTTCTGCGGGGTTCCCGTGGAAGTGTAAGCTACACCTGCACCAGCCTCTCATCTAACGAGTACCAAGTTCTTTGAGTGCTGTTTCCTCCTCCTCTTCCTCCTTGCTTTAACAGCACAAATGTGGAAAATTTTCCAATAAGGAGGTGGTAGAGACACACATGATGATGGAATTCAAAAGGCGTGGGATGAACACAGAGGATCTCTAATTGGAATATGGAAGTTATAAAAAACCTAACCTTAAATGGCTGCATGTGTGTGGATGTGTGAAGTAATGCTTAGATGGTGACTCTAGCTGTGATTAACTAGGGCCAATACCAGGCAGACTTGTATGGTCTGTGTCTAATATATGGAAGTCTGGTTTAGGATGGGCTGGAAAGGGCTTAGACAGCAACTTCAGTGGCTGGAACATAAGGACAGTTCTTTTACGATTTGTGTCCCACAAATGAGAAGACGCATAGACTGGAGTGGGCTTCAACGACAACTCCAGCAGTTGGAACATAAGGATAGGGCCAGATAGACTTCTATGGTCTATGTTCCAGAAACACAAAAGAAAGACCATAATCACGTATATAATATCACACTCATTGATTTAATCATGAATTGATAATGTGTGTGACTATTGGGCAGGCTGGATGGACCATTCAGGTCTTTATTTGCTGTCACTTACTATGTTACAATTAATCCTCTTTGCTCCCGGGCTGATGAGCAGACCTCAGCTTTGACACAGGCATGAGCATCAGATGTCACCTGACCTACTGGCACGTGCATGTGGTGACCTCTCAGCACACAGTGCCAGTAAATCAGAGACAAATCTTACATGTGCACACCAGAGTGTTCCAAGTTTCAGCTTCCATTCCTTCCTTGCCTACAGTGCTGTGGCTCAAATCTAGAGAGAGACTGAGGGAGCTGACTGGAATTTTATTTTATGTACCATTAAATTCTTACAGTGATGGGTGGGGATGGGTTAAATTCTTGCGGGGACGGGTTGGGATGGGTTACATTTTTGTGGGGATGGATGGGGATAGGTAAGATTCCAGTGGGGGACGGGTGGAGACGGGTAAGATTCCAGCAGGGACGGGCGGGTATGGGTAAGATTTCTGTCCCCGTGCAACTCTCTACTCTGAAACTCTTTGCCAGAGAATGTAGTAGCAGCGGTTAGTATATCTGGGTTTTAAAAAGGTTTGAACAAGTTCCTGGAGAAAAAGTCCATATTCTCATATTGAGACAGATATGGGAAAACTACTGCTTGCCCTGGGATTGGTAGCATGGAATGTTTGCACTATTTAGGTTTCTGTCATGGCCACTTTTTGGAAACAGGATAGTGAGCTAGATGGACCATTGTTCTGACCCAGTATAGCTATTCTTATGTTCTTACGGGTACTTATTAGAGCAGAAGTTCTCAACTCAATCCTAAAGACACATCAAGCCAGTCAGGTTTTTAGGATACCCACAATGAATATGCATGAGATAGCTTTGCATACAATGGGGGCCATGTAGTAAGAGCACTACAGCATACAGTGCCTCCTAGTGTACACTGTATGAGGAAGGACAGAAGATTAGGTATTGGTATGCATTCTGGAATTATTTATTTACTTATTACATTCCTCTGGTCATGCAAATTTGAGTTCTTATCTCTTGAATAATATTGACAAGCAATGAAACAGGCCAATTACTATAAAAATAAAAGTTAAACTTACTGTATTTAAAAACAAGTAGCAGCCAAAGATTAAAAAACAGTGGATATTAGAAAGTGAGGCATATGTACCAAAGCTAGGACGCTCAGAAAAATACAATAAACACTTTTTAGGTTATTGTAAGAACACTTATCTTTAAACACCTCCTGAATTGCCCACTAGCAACAACAGAGCTGCATACAACCTGTTAGTTAAGAGAAACCTTTCCCTTTCCCCCTCCCCCTCATGGAGACTGCAGGTCCAGAGTAGGCACATTTGCAGAGGAACTCTGAACGCGCCGCCCCTTTTCTGACATCAGACACTGCTGAGCCACTCATGACCCCTTTTCAGATTGCTGGGTACTCTCTGTAGCTGTAAACTCTGAGCTGTAAAGCTAGCAGTGATTGCCACCTGTTACTGCTAGGATTCCATCTGCCCACAGATATTTTAACAGCGGCACCTTGCAGCATGTCACCTAGGGTGTAAGGCAAAGGTGCACAGCGACATGCATAGCTTTTTTTGGTTTTGGCTACAATTTTTATTTTAGATTTTAGTATGCTCAATTATGAGGTTTTTATTTTTTATTTGTGGGCATTTGTCAGGATCTTCAAGATGTTACTGGTATGCCTATTCCGGTTTTTATTACTATTCATTCATCGGAAACTTAGATTTAAGAAAATAGGCTTGACTATTCTGAGTTAATCGATTGTTCTTCCATTTCATGGAATGCTATTGAACCTATCATAAATTGTACATCTTTCCATCAGATATAATATAAGTTACTGAATCTGGTAGGCAATGTTATGCAAATTTGAATACTGTTGTTACTGTTCTAATTTCTTCTTAGGGTATTTCACCTGCTCCTGTGCTATGTGTAAAGGCTAATGTTAGATTGGTAGTGAATAAGGTGTTACTTTTAAATGATCTGATTGTATCAGAAGATTTAGGATTCTTTTTTATGGCGGAAACTTGGTTAACCAAGGCAAATAGCCCACTTATTCCTCATTTATGTCCATCTGGTTACTCTATGTTTCATTCTCTTACGGTGGGCAAAAGAGGAGGAGGGTTGGCTATTTATAAAAGTTTTTTCATTTAACGTTGGTTAGTACTGCTGTTCAACCGGTTTAGAATTTATGATTTGTAATTTTCAAGATGATTTGGTTTCTCGTTCTAAGATTGGTTTGATGCTTATTTATAGAAGACTCATGGTCTTCTATCCAATCTATTTTAGTTGAAGCTATTAGTCATTTTGTATATCAGTTTTCTAGATTTGTGATATTAGGAGATTTAGGTACATGATTTTTATCTTTGCTGTCTAATTATAATGTAATCTTACCTTCTTTAATTCCCACACATGAAAGGGGTCATTCTCTTAATATGGTTTCCTCATTCCGGGCTGGAACAGTGTGCTGGCTGCCTGGCAGAACACATGAGTGCAGCAGGCAGAAGCTGGTATCCTAGCCTCTCACCTCCTGGAGGACTCCCGATTGATGGCTCCTCCTCCCACAACTGCTGCAGACTGGCCCACAAGGAGAGGTAATGTTTAGTTTACTTCATATGGTAACTGATTATGAAACTTTATTAAACAGGCTCCAAATCTACCCTATTCTCAACCCCACACTATACATATATACCTCTTTTAAAGATCCCCTTCCCAACACCCCAGCGGGCTGTCATTTTCAGGAAACATGGGAGTCTCCTTGGCAGACTTTGCCCTCCAGAGTGCCTAGCTATTTGTTAAATCTTTAACTGTTGTGTCCTTTTAATTTGTCCTGCCATGGTCTGTTTGTGTGGAAGGGAGAGGAGTAACATAGCAAGTGATGGCAGATAAAGACCTGAATGGTCCATCCAGTCTGCCCAACAGTCACATTCATTATCAATTCAAGATTTAAATCAGCAATAAACATGATATTATGTACTTGATCATGGTCTTTGGTGTTTCTGGGACATAGACCATAGAAGTCCACCCAGCTCCATCCTTATGTTTCAACTACTGGAGTTGCCGTGAAAGCCCACTCCAGCCTATCCAAATCTGTCTTGTCATTTGTGGGACAAAGACCGTAAAAGTCTGCCCGGCCCTGTCCTCACATTCCAGATCACTGGAGTTTCCGTCAAAGCTCTCTCCAGTCCACCCTAAACCGGATCACCATATGCGGGACTTAGACTATACAAGCCAGCCCAGCACCAGCCTTAGTTGATGCAGCCAGAGTTGATATCTAAGCACCACTTAACATGCAACACATATGCAACCCTTTCAGTTTTGTTTTTTTATATCATTTATTTTCTAATTGGAGATCCTCTGTGCTCATCCTAGCCTTTTTGACTTCTACCACAGTTTTTTTTCCACCACTTCCCTTGGGAGGTCATTCCAGGCATCCACCACCCTCTCCTAAGTCTATCACCCCACAACCTCAATTCATGTCCTTTAGTTTTACCATTTTACCATTTTCCCTTCTCTCGAAAATATTTGTTTCTATATTAATACCTTTCAAGTATTTAAATGTCTGTATTATCTCCCCTGTTCCTCCTCTCCTCTAGGGTATGTATATTCAGGTCTTCCAGTCTCTTCTCATATGCCTTCTTGTCACCTTCCTCTGGACCGCTTCAAGTCTTCTTACATCTTTAGCAAGATATGACCTCCAAAACTGAACACAATACTCCAGGTGGGGCCTCACCAATAACTTGTGTAGGGGCATTAACACCTCCTTTCTCCTGCTGGTTACACCTCTCTTTATACAGCCTAGCATCCTTCTGGCTATGGCCACCGCCTTGTCACACTGTTTGGTCACCTTCAGATCCTCAGATACTATCACCCCAAGATCCCTCTTCCTGTCTGTGCATATCAGCCTCTCACCGCCTAGCACATATGTCTTCCTTGGATTTCTACTCCCTAAGTGCATCACTTTGCACTTCCTTGCATTGAATTTTAATTGCTAAACATTAGACTATTCTTCTGCAGATCCTTATTCATGTTTTCCACTCCCTCCAGAGTTTCTACTCTGTTACAAATCTTGGTATTGTCTGCAAAAAGACAGACCTTACCTTCTAAACCTTCGGCAATGTTGCTCACAAATATATTGAACAGAATCGGCCCCAGCACCGATCCTTGTGGCACTCCACTACTCACCTTTCCTTCCTCCAAATAAATTCCATTAACCACCACCCTCTGGCATCTCTCTGTCAACCAGTTCCTAATCCAGTTCACCACTTTGGGTTCTAACATCAGCCTGTCAAGTTTATTCACAAGCCTCCTATGAGGATCCATATCAAAGGCTTTGCTGAAATCTAAGTAGATTACATCTAGCGCAAGTCCTCAATCCAATTCTCTGGTCACCCAGTCAAAAAATTTAATCAGATTCTTTTGGCACAATTTACATTTGGTGAAACCATGTTGTCTCAGATCTTGTAACCAATTGACTTCCAGGAAATTCACTATCTTTTCCTTCAGCATCGCTTCCATTACTTTTCCAATAACCAAAGTGAGGCTTACCAGCCTGTAGTTTCCAGCTTCTTCTCTGTCACCACTTTTGTGCAGAGGGACCACATCTGCTCTTCTCCAATCCCAATAACTTCCCCCATCTCCAAGCAGTTATTAAAGAAATCTTTAAGAGGACATGCCAGAACCTCTCCGAGCTCCCTCAATATCCTGGGATTGATCCCGTCCGGTTCCATGGCTTTGTCCATCTTCAATTTTTCAAGTTGTTCATAAACACTTTCTTCCGTGAATAGTACTATATTTTCACTCCATTGTCATATGTACCTTTTCCAGTCAGCTGTGGTCCTTCTCCATGATTTTCCTCCGTGAACACAGAGATATTTGTTTAGCACGTTTGCTTTTTCCTTATCATTCTCCACATAGCAGTTCAGGGCATCTTTCAGTCTCACAATTCTATTTTTAGTCTTCCTTCTTTCAGTAATATACCTGAAAAAATTCTTGTTGCCTTTTCTTACATTTCTAGCTATTTGTTCATCTGTTTGCGCTTTTGCCAGACGTATCTCTCTTGGCTTCTTTCAGTTTCATCTGGTATTCCTCTCTGTGTTCCCCTTCTTGAGTTTTTCTGTATTTCATGAATGCCAACTCTTTAGTCTTTATTTTCTCAGCCACTGGCTTGGAGAACCATATCGGTTTCCTTTCTCTCTTGCTTTTATTTACTGTCCATACTTGGGTGATTAATTTTCTGGAAATATTCTGCACCGTTTCTTGTCTGATATAATCTTAATAAAAGAGATTTAACCATAAAGATCCCCTCCCCAATATAATCATTTACCCCTTACCAATTCACACCCATCTTCCCACATAACACTCACACATGACCCTTCATTCAGTAACTGGTGGTATCTCCCTGAGCAGCAATAATTTCAATTAAGCATTCTCCTACGGAATTTTCTGATATAAAGCAGAATTAATGGTTCTGCCAATGATAATATTCCATCCAAGTCTGAAGTAGCAAAGTATCTTCACCACCACCATAACTTAATGAGGTTGTTGCTTTGGAAGGCAGTGCATGTTTTTTTACCAAACAAAACATGTCATTATGATTGAAAAGTTAAATTTTTTACTTCATCCAGAAAATATCATTTCAGAACGCTTTCAAGTCACCCAGACATTATTTGATCAGCCTGATATGGGTAGCAATGTTCTTTTCAGAGAACAGAGGTTTCGTTTTCACTACCATCCCATGAACACAATTTCCAGAAAGTTGAATACAGTCTAAAACTATTTATTTTTTGGTGGTGGCAGGTGGAGGAAGAATATTGGGTTGTGTTCATTTAGCACTCCTAATCATTTTGAAAAGTTGGCTTCTATGACCTAGATAATTATAACCTACTTTAGCCCTCACAAACCAGTTTTTGTTCTGCTTTTAGCACTGAAACCATGATTGGTTCACTATTGGACTCAGCCTAGTCAGCATGAAGCGAAGGTAAAAAAATGCTCATGCTTCAATTTGATCTTTTAAGCGCCTTCGAATTGGTGGATCATACCGCTCTTTTACATATATTAGAAGTGATGGGCTTTTCAGGTTGAGTCTTACTATGGTTTCATATATTTACTGGCATGTAAAGCAAAATCCTTGGCAAGAAACATATATTTGAATATTGAGGATATTTTTATAAACGTTTGCCCAGATGGGGAGGCCAGGTAGATGCCTATTCTATCAAAACACATAGGCATCAACGTGTCTTTATAAAGTACCAGCATAGAATCAGTCAAAATCATGGCTAAAATGTGGCTGCATACATTTACACAGGTTTGTGTAAACATACACAGTTGAAGTACAGACGTAGATGTGTATTTTATAAACTTTGGGGGTAATATTCAAGCCCATGGCAGTATGCAGCTTGTAATCTGCTTCTAGCCACAGGCTGATAACCCTAGATATTCAATGGAAAAAGAATAGATCCCAGATGGAAATTCCCAAGATACTGTTCTTTATTAAAACCTCTACCCGATGTGGTCCACGTTTTGCCTAAGAACTGCCTCAAGGATACACAGCACACTTGGAGATGTACCAGACCCACACTCCAAAGTCACTGTGAAAATGCTCAGTAAAGCTCAAGTTTAACACCAACAACAACATTGTAGTCGGGTCCAGGCAGTAGTCAGGTCAGACAGCGATCCAGCAGTGGTCAGGTCCAGGCAGTGGTCAAGTCGGATAAACAGCAACAGGAACAATGCATCAGTCTCCAAAAAGATAGTAGCTGAGGCAAAGATGTGGTGAGAAGTTCCTGGTTTTAAAGTGAAGGCGTCTGACATCAAAGTAGGCATGCCCAAACTGTAAGTACTCAGAAGAGATGAATTAAGGGCATCGCAGGCGCATGGGTCTGGCTCCACGCTTGGTATTCCAGGTTCATGACAAGTACTTTCTGGGTTCAAGGGATTCAGAATGCTTACCGGAAGTAATTAGATGTAGATGCTAATGAATTGGTGTTAAAACATTTGTTTGCCTAGGGTCCACCAAAAATTTAATCCTGTGCTAACTGCAATGATTCTACTACATGAAAAGTTATGGAAAATGAACCATGAGTAACTGTGAATGAAGGGCTTATGGCAGTGGTTCCCAAACCTGGTCATGAAGGCACACCAGTCAGTCAGGTTTTCAAGATACCCAGAATGAATATTCATGAGAGAGATTTGCATGCACTGCCTCCACTGCATGCTCTGGTGTTTGGTCACCCCCTGGTACCTGTTAGTGGATTGCTCTGTTTATGCAGCCAAAGTAAAGTTAGAATTCTCAATAAGTTAAACCCCTGATGACGCACTAGGTGAAACACAGTGACTGCATCGGGTTTGATGCCAGCTTTAAATGATGAACAATTCAAAATGCAATTGAGAAGAGTGCTGTAAAGTCATATCAGCACAGTAAAGGTTATCATTTGGTCAACTTGTGGATTTAAGTACATCACTTGATCATTGAGAGAGATAAGGACTCTGTAATGGACAAGTAAATTATGAAAATTTTGATTGTTGGGATAAGCCAATTATCCCTTTGAACAAGTTAATCATCCCAGATATGTAGTTAATTTGCTGGTATACTCAGCAAATGCAGAGGCATACCAAGGGCAGAGTGATGGGGATGGTCCGCCTTCGGTGCACGCACGGCTGTCAGCTCCACTGGTTTCCTGCTCCCTCTGACGTTACTTCCTGTTCCAGGGCAGAGAACTGGTGTAGCGGACAGCTACACAGCTGCTCCCTCTACCCCCAGGAGATGATACGATGGGCGAGGGAGGGGTGATGCTACTGATTGATGTTCATATATGTAAATTGGAGATCAGTTGTGAAGCTATAAGGAATATACTTTTGAGTGTAGAATGCAGTTAGTATGTGCTTCCATATTATTCTTTCAGAAGAATGAACAAGACATATTTTAACAGAAGTAGAGTGTGAATGATTAGATTGAATGTGCATGAGAGTATGTGGTGGCGCCGAGGCCCCCCTTTTACCGCAGCTGGTAAAAGGGAAATCTTGCCTTCCTGCAGGAAATGGTCGTGTTGCAAGTAAAGCACTTGTCGCGGCCATTTTGGGGGGGGGGGGGGGGAAGCCCTTGCTGTCACCCATTGAGTTGGCAGTAAGGGCTCCCACGTTAACCTGGCCGTAAACAGGTACACTCCGGCACTACAAAAATAAATCATTTTATAGCGCCGGAAATGACAGTGCACTAGGGGTGGGAAGTACCGCCGGGCTGCTGCGGTAGTCCGGCAGTACTTCCTGTATAGCGAGCGGTAAGCCTGTGTTGGGCTTACCGCCACTTAGTAAAAGGAGCCCTTAGTTTCTAGTAATTTTTTCACGGCACCCCTAGGCCTTACATTTCCTCTCAGCTCTTCTCGCCTACCACCACCACTGCAGCATTGAGCCCTACCTTTGCTGGCAGGGATGTTGGCGACTTCCTCTGCTCAGACAGAATGGATGGGAAGGTCAGGCAGACAATTTCAGCTGGTGGGGCTTGGGCATTACCACCAGACATTTAGGCTGATCTCATCACTCTTACCTTTCTGTCTCCCAGTCTGATCCAGGCACTGTAGCATTTTATATTCTTTGTACTATTGTATGAGGCAGTTGTATTCATTTTGCTTTGTGTTCTTTAGCCTTGATTAACTATATTGTTAGTCACATTGAACTTAGGGTGCTGGGATAATGCGGGGTATAAGTACATAAGTAATGCCACACTGGGAAAAGACCAAGAGTCCATCGAGCCCAGTATCCTGTCCACGACAGCGGCCAATCCAGGCCAAGGGCACCTGGCAAGCTTCCCAGACGTACAAACATTCTATACATGTTATTCCCGGAATTGTGGATTTTTCCCCAAGTCCATTTAGTAGCGATTTATGGGCTTGTCCTTTAGGAAACTGTCTAACCCCTTTTTAAACTCGGCCAAGCTAACCGCCTTCACCACGTTCTCCGGCAACGAATTCCAGAGTTTAATTACGCGTTGGGTGAAGATAAAGTTTCTCCGATTTGTTTTAAATTTACTACACTGTAGTTTCATTGCATGCCCCCTAGTCCTAGTATTTTTGGAAAGCGTGAACAGATGCTTCACATCCACCTGTTCCACTCCACTCATTATTTTATATACCTCTATCATGTCTCCCCTCAGCCGTCTCTTCTCCAAGCTGTATAGCCCTAGCCTCCTTAGTCTTTCTTCATAGGGAAGTCGTCCCATCCCCGCTATCATTTTAGTCGCCCTTCGCTGCACCTTTTCCAATTCCACTATATCTTTCTTGAGATGCGGCGACGAGAATTGAACACAATATTCAAGGTGCGGTCACACCACAATACACAATAAATGTCATAAATAACAGTGCAGTCATAACATGTAACATGAATAAAACAACCAAAACTGTGTGGCATGCAAAGGAACAAGTTACATCAATAGGTGTATGGATAGTGTGTAACTTGACTATAATTGCAACAGAGCAACGAGTTATATATGCAGTTATATCCCCTTGTAAGCTATTATACATTGGTAAGACTGAGAGCTTTAAACAAACACTTTATTGAACACAGAAGTGCTATAAAAAGAAATGCACCTGAGAAACCACTTGTGGAGCATAAGTAAGCTAAGCAACATATATTTGACTATTTAAGGTTCATTATATTATACTAGCCGTTGAGCCCGTAAAAACGGGCTAGTAAAGGAGGGGGGGGGTTGAAAGGCCCCCCCTGGATAGGTCGCCACCGCCCCCCCCCCCCGGGGTTGCCGCCGCCGCCCCCCCCCCCCCCGGAGTCTCCTCCGCCACCCGGGCCGGGTACCTGGCTTCACTATTCAAACCGCCGGAACGCAGCACACAACTCATCTGAGCTGCCGTCGGCCTTCCATCTTCTCTGCGTGTGTTCCGCCCTCGTGTGACGTAACGTCGGCGAGGGTGGAACACAGGCAGGTAAGGAAGGCCAACGGCAGCTCAGATGAGCTGTTTGCTGCGTTCCGGCGGTTTGAATAGTGAAGCCAGGTACCCGGCCCGGGTGGAGGGTGGGTGGTGGCGGCAACTCCGGGTGGGTGGGGGGAGCGGTAGCGGCAACCCTGGGGGGGGGGAGCGGTGGTGACGGCGGTTCCCTCACTCGCAGGTGCGCAGGTTCCCTCTCTGTCACGCCCCCGTCATCACGTATTGACGCGGGGGCGGGACAGAGAGGGTCTCTACTGCGCATTTGCGAGTGAGTACGCCTCTTGCCATTTATATGTTTGATAAATCCACATTAGAGAGGTCGAAACATTAATGGGCCCTTTTACTAAGCCGCATAGGTGCCTCTGTGCACCCAACGCATGTCAATTTGGAGTTACCGTCCGGCTACTGCATGGTCCGTGTGGTAATTTCATTTTTTATGCGCATCCACTATGCGCGCCAGAAAGTATATTTTATTTTCTGACACGCGGCAAAAATCGGGTGGTAACTCCAACTTGTTGCATGTATGTGATTACCGCATGGTTAACGCGAGAGACCTTACTGCTAAGTCAATGGCTGCGGGTAAGGTCTCTGACCCAAAATGGACACGCGTCAATTTTTATTATACCACACAACCATTTTCGTCAAAAAATGTTAAAATGGTCTTTTTTTCATGCGCGCTAAAAAATGATTCTGCGCACGTCCATAACACGCGCCTATGCTACCGCAGCCCATTTTTCAGCGCACCCCTAATAGACAGCTATTGCAGGCAGAACAAATGTTCATATTTAAATACGATACTGTCACACCAAAATGTTTGAATCAGGAATCAGATCTTTCTGTATTTTTGTAGTCACCAAATAGGATACTGATTCTGAAGTAGTGACCACACATTTAATTAGTTTATGTGATTTCTTTGATTTAACACACTGTTTTACTATTATGTTTTTGTTTAGTTAGCTATTCATCATTGTTTTTATCTTCATTTATTGATGTTTTAGTAATATAATTTATGTGGCTGTTATCTATAATTTTAGTGCAGAATGGGGCCTTTTTAATAAAGGGTTGGCACATGGCAACAGGCTTGCCGTGTACTAATCTGGAACTACCACAGGAGATTGGTGGTAGTTCTCACCCCCCAGCGCACATCATTTCAAGTGCTACACAAAAGTTTCTATATTTGTAGTGCTGATGTTTACCCATTGGTAATTGCTGTCCGGTTACTGCCAGTTTAGCATGGGAGCCCTTACCACCACCTCAATGATACAGCATATTTCCTGGTTCCAATAACATTTGCATCATTGGAAAGCATTCAAGATGGCCACTGGAACACAAGATTTTTTAACATTTTTAGCATTTTTAGGTGTTTTTTGACAAAAAATAATGATGTCAGCAGACCTAACTTTATCTAGCTTTATCATTGGTTTTAAGTTTTGAAGTTTCTAAAAAGGTCAAAGTAATGTGATACTTTAAATCCTTTTAATTGACATTTTAGGTTCAAAGAAGTGCTTTTCAGGTAGAATTTCTCTCATTTTTTCTGAGAATCCATATCTTTGTAACAGATTATTGGTTTGTAAGTTTTTAAGAATTTTTGCATTGTGCCCTTTCACCTCAGCAGGAGATGTATAAGCTACTACTATTCCATAGCATAGCAGATTCTTCATTTCTGCCTGTGGAATAGAAGTGCTACTGCTCCAAAGAGAGAGTACTGTAAGAGTTCTTTTTAAACTTTTTGTGCTACTTTTACTAAGCGGCACTAAGCCCAACGTGGGCTTACCGCTCACTATACAGGAGGTACCACCAGGCTACCGCAGCAGCCCGGCGGTACTTCCCACCCCTAGTGCACTGTCATTTCCAGCGTACCCAGTGGTAATCAGGCAGTGCAGCCTGCTGCCCAGTTATCGCCACCTCAATGGGTGACAATAAGGGCTCATCCCAAAATGTCCGCACAGCAAGTCCTTTACTTGCCACCCAGCCATTTCCTATAGGCTGGTAAAAGACTTCCCTTTTACCAGCTGTGATAAAAGGGGGCCTCGGCGCGAATGTAAAACATGTGCCAACAGCAGCACCAGCCCCCTTTTGCCACAGCTTGGTAAAAGGGGCCCTTTATTTTTAGGCTATTCTGGATAGAATTTTGCTATTTGAGGAAAGTTTGTTCTAGTTCCCCTGTAGGTGTGTGTCCTTTTTGGTGCCACTTTTGTATGTCTATACAAATATGCCTGAGAACCTTATATGACTGTCTGTATCCATGCACTGATGCTTGCATTTCACACTAGCTTGCTCTGTTGCAATCATAGTCAATTTACACATTATCTGTATGCCTATTGATGTGGCTTGTTCCTTTGCATGCCACGCAGATGTGGTTGTTTTATTCATGTTACATTTTATGACTGAACTGTTAAAATTAAATGAAACATAAAATTCAAATAATGTATCTATGTTTTATTGGGATTATTTTTGATATGATTTAATATTCATTTGTATATTTTTAGTTAATTTATATGTGTAGACTACAGCTTTACCCCTGATGCAGACTTTTTGGGCGAACATGGCCATGTCAGGTACTTATTTTAATAAACCGTCTACTTAGAAATGTCAAGTAGTAGTAGTAGTAGTACTTCTACACCTGCTGGTCTGCTCCATGTTTTGCTGCTGTGCTTGCTTGCAGATCATCGCCTCCCAGCATTTGTTTTAAAGCATAATAACTACCTGCAGAGGCACTACCCATTCCCACTCACCCCCAATCCTCAGATGAACCCCCTGTGCACCTCCATTCAGTAACCTTTAACTTAGCAAACTTTTTATCATGTTTTATTTTAATAAATTCTAGAGAAAGTCTTGCAACATAGATTTCAAAATACTAGTAGTGATTGGATTAACTGCCTGATAAACATGTAAATACTAACATTGCCTTTAGAAGGTACAACAATTAGAATTAAAAAGACATGCATGGTAATATCGGTTTTAAATAAAAAATTGAAGTTTTATTCAATAAAATCATTAAAAATTTCAATTTTATAGATCACCTGCTTGCTTTAGACAGAGTCACTTGGAAGAAGCAATGGTTGCAAAGAGAAGAAAAATTGTTGCCAAAAGCATATTTTATAGTTTGCACATTATTTTTCAAAAAGCATGCAAAAATTGCAAAAACTATAAAAGTGGCAAGGTTAAAGTCTAGTCATTTTAATTGCAAGCAGAAGGCAGTCTTACATTAAAAACTTTAAGAATCTAGAAAGAAATATATCAAAAGGAACACTGCATTAGTGTATTCTACAGTCAAGTGGCTGAAGTCACTTAGAAACACATTTTCGTTATGAAGTCTAAATCTGATTTTGGACGTTTTGCGAACAATGTCCAGAAATCCAGTAGCAAAAGGCCATTTTCAAACCCGAAAAACATCCAGCGTTTTATTTTAAAATGTTATTTATTTGCTAGATGTTTTGGTGCTTAGTGTATCTATCTTTTAGGAACATTTTAGAAAAGAAAAAAAAAACATCCAAGGGAAAAATGCACAAAAACAAGCCATTGGGATGTATGGGGGCAGCTACACAGACATCCCAGAAGAGCAGAGGGGCACCCTAGAGGGCACTGCAGTGGACTTTACATACAAGGTCCCAGTTACACATCTCACCATTACCCCATAATATTGTATGGTGAGCCCTCCAAAACCCATCAAAAATCTGCTGTACCCAACTATACACCACTACGATAGACCTTAAGCCTGCAGGTGTCATTGTCTTGAATACAAAATTAGATTGTGAGCCCTCCAGGGGCAGAGAAATACCCTGTGTACCTGAATGTAGCTCACCTTGAGCTACTACTGAAAAAGGTGTGAGCAAAATCCAAATAAATAATAATAATAAATAACAATATATAGGTACAATAGTTTAGTGTTTTTTGGAGGGCTCACACATTCCACCACAAGTGTACCAGGTTAGAGTGGGATATGGGCCTGGGTCCCCTTCTCTACAGTCCACTGCACTAACCTCTAGGTTACTCCTGGGACCTGCTTGCTGCTCTAATAGGAATGGCTGAAGCTGTCATAGAGCCTGGTATGTATTGTCACTATCACATCTTAGGTGGCTGGGCGAGGTCAGTGACCACTGGGGGCATAAGAGGGGTTATGCCTTAATCCCTCCAGTGGTTATTTGGTAATTTAAGGCACTTTTTGGCACTTAGTCATGATTGAAACAGGTCTAGCCAAAAAACATCAATTTTGGCCCTAGACATTTTCATTTTATTCCATTATTGCAAAAAAATATCTATTTTTTTGGTGCCACCTATATCCCACCAAAACACACACGCTTGAAATTTGGATGAACTATGAAGCAAAATGGGTCATTCCATGTCAAGTGGTCTGGTGGTCCCTGCGCAACCATCACGATTTTGATGAAATTTTCTGTGAACATTCATACATGTCCCCAATGAACATTGGTAAAGTTTTACATCCGCCGATGCAATACTTGCTGAGATATAGTAATCTGTTTGACCCCATACTGCAGCCTTCTATAGTATGACTGCGAGATTTCAGCAACTTTGAGACACTGTATCTCCGGCAATATTTTGTTGAGAGAAACAAAACTTGGCCATCTTGTACAACTTTTTGCACTCTATTAAACAAACTAATAAAAAAATCTTCATGAGCGATTTCCATGAAGAAAACTTGGAGCAAACTTGATCCGAAAAATTTGCAGCACGAAAAAATTGTAAAGTTTGGCTATCGCAACATCACGTGCATTCTATTATTTTTGTTTTATACAGACATTATTAGTACCTAAATTGCATTGGTCCATGGTGACATTCTCACTACCAGTTCAGGAACTTGAACCAGTAACCCCATCGCCATAGAGGTCACGCCCGATAGCTGTGCAATACCAGCCATGGGTGGGTTTCTTGGATGAGGATCCCAACCCTCTAGTTTGCTTTCTTCATCAAGGTTCCAAAGCCTTGTGTGGGTATCTGTCCGTTTCCCAAGCCGACGATTGGGCAGCTTATCCTAGGTTCCTAAGCCTAAAGTGGGTATCTTAAATGGTTCCCAAGCCGAAGTCCGCAATGTTTGTATGAACTGCCAAATTCCAACGATTGCTTATTTATTATTGAATTTACGAGCCACTTTCTTTAGTGTCACTTCTGGGAATTGATACTAGCGGCCTGACGACGTAACTGATGGCGCTGGAAGCACACAAATAAGATGTTGTGCTGGAACCCAACAAACATCTGTTCTTTCAGGCCAATAAAATGAATGACCCGGGCCTGGGACCGCTGCTTTTTAACATTTTTATAAATGACCTTGAGATGGGAGTAACTAGTGAGGTAATTAAATTCGCAGATGACACAAAGTTATCCAGTGTCGTCTCGTCACGGGAGGAGTGTGAAAGATTACAAGAGGACCTCGTGAGACTGGGGGATTGGGCATCCAAATGGCAGATGAAGTTCAACGTTGACAAGTGCAAAGTGATGCACGTGGGAAGGAGGAACCCGAATTACGTCTATGTCATGCAAGGTTCTGCTTTAGGAGTTACGGACCGAGAAAGGGATCTGGGAGTCATCGTGGATAGGACATTGAAATCTTCCGCTCAATGTGCTGCGGCAGCTAAGAAGGCGAACAGAATGTTGAGTATTATTAGAAAAGGGATGGAAAACAAGCATGAGGATGTTATAATGCCGTTATATCGCTCCATGGTGCGACCGCACCTGGAGTATTATGTTCAGTTCTGGTCGCCTCATCTCAAAAAAGATATTAAGGAATTGGAGAAGGTGCAGAGAAGGGCGACGAAAATGATAAAAGGGATGGGACGACTACCTTATGAGGAGAGGTTAAGAAGGCTAGGACTCTTTAGCCTGGAGAAAAGGCGGCTGAGGGGTGATATGATAAAGGTGTACAAAATAATGAGTGGGGTAGAGCGGACAGATGTGAAGCATTTGTTTACGCTTTCTAACAATAATAGAACCAGGGGACACAAGATGAAATTAGAATGTGGTAGGTTTAAAACAAATTGGAGAAAGTTTTTCTTTACTCAGCGCGTGGTTAGACTCTGGAACTCATTGCCGGAGAAGGTAGTGACGGCAGCTGTCCTTGCTGAGTTTAAAGGGGGTCTGGACAGATTCCTGAAGGAAAAGTCCATTGATCGTTATTAAATTTTGGGGTTTTTGCCAGGTTCTTGGGGCCTGGATTGGTCGCTGTCGGAGACGGAGTGCTGGGCTTGATGGACCTTTGGTCTTTTCCCAGCGTGGCAGTGCTTATGTACTTATGGTGGATGCATAAATGTTACCAATGTATCATTTTGTTCGATGGAAATTTCTACAACATTGCCTACCCACCACTTATTGTCATAAATGCAGGCAACATAACAACCAGGCAATAGTTTGGCCAATTTTAAATTAGGATCGACGATATCGGAAATTTTGGCCACAAAGTTAATCGTGTCGTTTGAAACTTTGCTGACAGAAATCGAATTCGAATCAACTGGCACAAACTGGTGATGATCTCTTATGCCAACTATTGTGCAGCTAGCTTTCCATCTTTCTTCTTGCAGCATCCTGTTTTCTTGAATTTCTTCAGTCGGAACATACATATATTTAATTCCATGAATGTTTGTTTTTGTCACAAAAGTTAAACAGACCTATTGGCGTCAGTATTTGGTCAGTTAATGGTCGCTGGAGGCTGGCTCAAGCAGCCAAACGTTTAGTCGTGCCACCAACTCCATCACATGACTTGCCATGACTCGTGCCAAAAAAGTTCCATTCGGCCTCAATTTCAAAATCATTCTTGTGATTGCACAGATTGACGACATTTTAGTAATTTTTGTATTGTGCTGCTGAACCGTCACTAAAGTAGTATATTCTTGTAATCTTCATTTTATTTGTCAAAAACTCAATCAACTTCCAAATGAACATGTGCACAGAAACCGTATCATGTTGCATATGATCAGAAATTTTGCAGCAGTTGACAATTTGCAGCACTCCATCTTTATTGATATAACTAGTAAAAAAGGCCCGTTTCTGACACAAATGAAACGGGCGCTAGCAAGGTTTTCCTCGGAGTGTGTATGTTTGGGAGAGTGTATGTGAGAGTGACTGTTTGAGAGTCAGAGTGAAAGTGTGAGTGTGTGAGAGAGAGAGTGAGTCTGGGTGTGAGTGTGTTTGTGAGAGAGTGTGTGTGTGAGAATGAGAGTGTGTGCAAGTGTGTATGTGAGACACAGTGTGAGAGAGAGTGTGTGTGTGTGGGCGAGAGAGAGAGTGTGTGTGAGACACAGATTCTCTGTGAGAGTGAGTGTATGAGACCAAGCGAGTGTGTGAGTGACTGTGTGGCACATAGAGAGTGAATGTGATACAGTGTGAGACAGAGTGTGTGAGAGTGAGAGTCAGAAAGACATTGTATATGAGAGAGTGTGAGCCCTGCCCTCCCAATCCATGCCCATCTGTCCCCTGCCCCCTCCATTCATCCTTTTCCAGCAATTCCCCTTTCTCCCTGAGCCCTGCCCTCCCAATCCATGCCCATCCATGCTCCTCTGTCACCTGTCCCCTCCATTCATCCCTATCCAGCAATTCCCCTCTCTCCCTGAGGCCTGCCCTGCAATCCATATCCATCCATGCCCATCTGTCCCCTCCATTCATCCCTATCCAGCAATTCCCCTCTCTCCCTGAGCCCTGCCCTCCCAATCCATGCCCATCCATGCTCCTCTGTCCCCTGCCCCCTCCATTCATCCCTTTCCAGCAATTCCCCTCTCTCCCTGAGCCCTGCCCTCCCAATCCATGCCCATCCATGTTCCTCTGTCATCTGCCCCCTCCATTCATCCCTATCCAGCAATTCCCCTCTCTCCCTGAGGCCTGCCCTGCAATCCATATCCATCCATGCCCATCTGTCCCCTCCATTCATCCCTATCCAGCAATTCCCCTCTCTCCCTGAGCCCTGCCCTCCCAATCCATGCCCATCCATGCTCCTCTGTCCCCTGCCCCCTCCATTCATCCCTTTCCAGCAATTCCCCTCTCTCCCTGAGCCCTGCCCTCCCAATCCATGCCCATCCATGTTCCTCTGTCATCTACCCCCTCCATTCATCCCTATCCAGCAATTCCCCTCTCTCCCTGAGCCCTGCCCTGCAATCCATATCCATCCATGCCCATCTGTCTCCTCCATTCATCCCTATCCAGCAATTCCCCTCTCCCTGAGTTCTGCCCTTCCAATCCATGCCCATCCATGCTCCTCTGTCACCTGGCCCCTCCATTCATCCCTATCCAGCAATTCCCCTCTCTCCCTGAGCCCTGCCCTCCCAATCCATGCCCATCCATGCCCATCTGTCCCCTCCATTCATCCCTATCCAGCAATTCCCCTCTCTCCCTGAGCCCTGCCCTCCCAATCCATGCCCATCCATGCTCCTCTGTCACCTGCCCCCTCCATTCATCCCTATCCAGCAATTCCCCTCTCTTCCTGAGCCCTGCCCTGCAATCCATATCCATCCATGCCCATCTGTCCCCTCCATTCATCCCTATCCAGCAATTCCCCTCTCCCTGAGTTCTGCCCTTCCAATCCATGCCCATCCATGCTCCTCTGTCACCTGGCCCCTCCATTCATCCCTATCCAGCAATTCCACTCTCTCCCTGAGGCCTGCCCTGCAATCCATATCCATCCATGCCCATCTGTCCCCTCCATTCATCCCTATCCAGCAATTCCCCTCTCTCCCTGAGTCCTGCCCTCCCAATCCATGCCCATCCATGCTCCTCTGTCCCCTGCCCCCTCCATTCATCCCTTTCCAGCAATTCCCCTCTCTCCCTGAGCCCTGCCCTCCCAATCCATGCCCATCCATGCTCCTCTGTCCCCTGCCGCCTCCATTCATCCTTTTCCAGAAAGTCCCCTCTCTCCCTTCCATGACCCCCCCTCGCATCCATGCTCCTCTCTCTCCCATGTCCCAGCCTGGCCTGCCCTCTTCTCCCCCCCCCCTTCGCATCCATGCTGTCGTTTCTCCCCTGCCCTCCCGCTCCCATTGTTCTACTTTACTGGCCACCCTCTTCTCTCCCCCCAACATCCCTTTTTGTTTTTTTTCTTCTTTTTAAATTTACCTCCAAAACCAAATCCGGCAGCGAAGCGTCAGGGAAGGAGGCGGTGCTCCCGACGTCTAGCTTTCCCTTCGCTGTGTTCCGCCTTCTTTTGACGTCATCCTTGACGTCAGAAGAAGGCGGAACACAGCGAAGGGAAAGCTAGACGTCGGGAGCGCCGCCTCCTTCCCTGACGCTTCGCTGCCGGATTTGGTTTTTTTTTTTTTTCCGCCCTCGACGTCATGACGTTTGACGCGAGGGCGGGGCAGAGACGGCTGGCTGGCTTGAAGGCTTCACACCACGAATCCACGAACCCTTCAGCCTGGGAGTGACGTCAGATGGCTTCAGAACGTTGTCCTCAGAACGTTGAGGGTGCGTTTTATTATATTAGATAAGCGACGAATGGATGCACTGTGCATTGTGAATTCTCCCAGTGAAACCCTTGAGCAGCGTCTTGGACAACAAACGAGTAATTATGCACAAAATTCATCAGTACGATAAGTTCGGTTTCATTTAGGCCAGCTTTTAATGACTTCAAATATTTGCTTTGATGTTTTGAAATGAAGTGGTGGCCAGTCAGTTTCCAAATTTTGCTAGCGAGTTTTTCAATAAAGTTGTCAACAGTGAGAACATGTGTTTCGAGCGTTTCACGGTCAGTATGAACCCATTGTTTGAATTCTATTGGTTCTTCTGAGTCCCAGTCCTCAAATATTTCTTCCAAATATGCTATCAGTGCCTCTTCACCAGGACAGTTTTGGCATCACTGCAACATACAATCTTTGGCATCCAGATCGCAAACTGCCTTTCCCATGAACATCTTGTAGTCTTCTTTAATGTTGGCACCTTGTAGCATAAGCTTAACATTCTTTTTTATTTATTTATTTATTTATAAATTTCAAAATAATACATTCACATACAGTAAATGTAAGAAAACAGGCAAATATTCCAAAGGAAAATTAACACCCTCCATTACATATTCATGGGTTCAGGGAAAAAAAAAAATTACTTATTCAACTAGATATTGATCAAGATACAAGGAAATATCCAAAAATTAAAGAAATACTCTAAGTACATATTAGGAGGACAGGGTCTCTAATTCTGTCAGCGGTTTTAGCTCCCAACTTTTGCTTCCAAGATTTGACCGTCCCCACTTTCTTTAACCATTACAAGATGCTTCAATTTTTCTGGGTCAAAGAATACATCATAAACATTATTAAATGAAACTAGACATCGGCATGCAAATTTCAATTTAAAAATTCCACCCAGTGAGAGTGTCCGAGATCTAAGTCCCAGAAACTCTCTCCTCTTTTTCTACGTTGTCTTGCTAATGTCCGGAAAATCCTGTATCTTTTCCCCATAGAATTGAGCTGCCATAAATCTGAAGTAAAGTCTTAATACATTATTCCTATCGGTTTCGAAAGCAAAAGTTACTAGGAGAGTCGTACGTTCAGTGATAGTCTGTAAAGATGATTCAAGAAATTGAGTAAGATTTATAAGCTTAACATTCTGATGGATGGTGCAGACACAGACGGAATGTGGGAATGTGTGCCTGAGGCACTGACAGTAACACACCACTTTGGTCTGAGCTCACAGAATTTGGAAAAACCAATTTCAGCACCATATTTGTTTCGATATGCTACATACTGTTCTTTTAGATTGCACAGTAGCAACCGTTTTTGTTTTTGAACCTTGATGCCATCAAGCTGAACAGAAACAAAATCTTTTTTACCAGGGCACATCCTGCTAAATTCATCATCCTCATAGAAATCTCGAACTTTGTCGGCGATTGCCTTTGGTAGCAGTTTGCCAACTTTTGTATCCAGTAGTGCACAAATGCCTCTCTCTTGCTTTAATGTTTGCGCTGTTTTAACCATACGTTCTGAAATGCTAAACGTTTTTGCTGTCACTGGTATTGACCAACTCTTTGGGGCCAAAGTCAATAATTGAATTTTCATGGATCTATTGGATATTTTAATTTTCGTTTTCACATCTTCGATTAGGTCAGTGTAATCTTGGCATGACAGGCATTCCTTAGCAGCTAACTTGCTAGTTTCTCCAATATCTTCGGCTGATACTGCAGTGGCTGCCATTATTTTTTCTGCTACCACTTTCTGCACAAGTTCAATTTTTCGTTTCATATATCCAGTTTTATCCCTACTGGCCAACCTCCGAATTTTTAATGGAGAAGTCCCCAAATCAGTCAAACTTTGATCAAGAGTGTCTGAAATTTTGAAGTTAATTCATTCCTTTACTGGGAAGTGGCTTGGAACTTCAAATTTGGATTTACTAAAGATTAGTCTTGATGCTGTGTTTTGGGCAGTCTGAAGTTTCTTTACAAGTTGTTCTTTGCATCCTGCGTATATTCCATTACAGTAGTCTAGGTGACTTAATACCATTGATTGTACTAGGTTTCGAAATACTCTGGGGAAGAAAAGTTTTATCCGCTTGAGTTTCCACAATGAAAAGAATGTTTTCTTTGGATTGGAATTAGCTTGGCTAACAAGTGATAGGTTGTGATCGATAATTACACCAAGTATTTTTAGGCTCTCAGAGATAGGAAGGGTAAGGTTTGGAGTTATTAAAGATGAAGGTTTGAACCTATTATGTAAAGATGAAAGTATAAGGCAGTGCGTTTTCTCAGTATTCAGCTTAAATTGAAAAATGTTAGCCCATTTGTTCATGATGTGCAGGCCAAAATTGATTTCTTTGGAGATTTCGAACAGGTCATTTCTAAAGAGGTGTAGATTGTGACGTCATCGGCATAGATAAATGGGTTGAGGCCAAGATTCGATAAGGATTTGGCCAAAGGGATCAACATTATGTTGAAGAGTGTAGGTGATAGAGGGGAGCCTTGAGGAACTCCACAATCAGCTTTCCATGGTGGTGATAGGGTTGAATTAGATTTTACTTGGTAGGTCCTGGAGGTGAGAAAACCCTTTATCCATCTAAATACATTTCCCCCTATCCTGAAGTAATCAAGAAGGTTTAAGAGAATGTCATGGTTTTACCATGTCGAAAGTACTTGACATGTCAAATTGGAGGAGTATGCTATTGCCTATAGGTATTTCTTTTCTGAAATTGGACAAGAGGGTGATTAGCATGGTTTCAGTGCTATGAAGGGGGCGGAATCCTGATTGTGATTCGTGACGTCATCGGCATAGATAAATGGGTTGAGGCCAAGATTCGATAAGGATTTGGCCAAAGGGATCAACATTATGTTGAAGAGTGTAGGTGATAGAGGGGAGCCTTGAGGAACTCCACAATCAGCTTTCCACGGCGGTGATAGGGTTGAATTAGATTTTACTTGGTAGGTCCTGGAGGTGAGAAAACCCTTTATCCATCTAAATACATTTCCCCCTATCCTGAAGTAATCAAGAAGGTTTAAGAGAATGTCATGGTTTTACCATGTCGAAAGTACTTGACACGTCAAATTGGAGGAGTATGCTATTGCCTATAGGTATTTCTTTTTTGAAATTGGACAAGAGGGTGATTAGCATGGTTTCAGTGCTATGAAGGGGGCGTAATCCTGATTGTGATTTGTGCAGTGTGGAGAATTTTTCCAGCTAGTCATTAAGCTGGAAAAAAGGCCCATTTCGGTATGAAGTGAAACGGGCGCTAGCAAGGTTATCCCTCCCTCCCTCCCTCCCTCTGTCCCCTCCAAGTCCCATGGCCCCCTTTCTTCCCTTCCGATTTCCAGGCCCTCCCTCCTCCCTCTCTCTCTCTCCTTCCCTCTGTCCCTCCCCCGAGTTCCAGTCCCCCCTCCTCTCTGTCTCACAGACACATCCTTGCAATGCCTCCACCCACGGCCCTCCCCTCCCCGACACTGGCCCCTCCCCTCACCCCTCTTACCGGGGTCCTGGCGGCAGCAGTGAAGAGCCTCGCAAGTCTGCTGCCTTCCCTTCTCTTCGCTCTCAACTCTGACTCTGGTCCCGCCCTCATTTCCTGTTTCCGCAAGGGCGGGACTAGAGTCAGAGCTGAGAGCGAAGAGAAGAGAAGAGAAGGCAGCAGACTCGCAAGGCTCTTCACTGCTGCTGCTGGGACCCCGGTAAGAGGGGGAGAGGGGAGGGTAGCAGAGGGGGGATGGTGATTTTGGAGGGGGGGCGACGTGCATGTAGGGACGTCTCTGCCAACTCCCGCTGTTCTTCAACGCGCGTCTTTCACTGGGATCGTAACCCCCTGCTGACGTCAGGCAAGCAGGGTTCTACTGCTGGCCAGTGACGTCACCAGGTGGTTACGATCCCAGGTAGACACTTTCGAACATTCACATAGCAAATTATTATATTACATTTATTTGTTACACTTATACCCCGCGCTTTCCCACTCATAGCAGGTTCAGTGTGGCTTACATAGTGGTAGGTTACAAAGAGGGGCATAATGAAACGCGAACGCCCATCTCCATGGGCGTCTATGTCCGAGAACGGGTATGTGAAGGGGCGGGACAGACCGTATTTTCAAAAAAAAAATGGACGCCCATCTTTTTTTCGATAATACGGTTTGTGGCTGGCAAATACATCGGATTTGTGCGGATTTGAGCTGGGCGGTTTTGTTTTTCAGCAATAATGGAAACTGAAGGTGCCCAGCTCAAAAACGAACAAATCCAAGGCATTGGGTCATGGGAGGGGCCAGGATTCATAGAGGCATATTTTCAAAGCACTTAGCCTTCCAAAGTTCCATAGAAACCTATGGAACTTTGGAAGGCTAAGTGCTTTGAAAATATGCCTCATAGTGCACTGGTCCCCCTCACATGCCAGGACACCAACCGGGCACCCTAGGGGGCACTTGTAACAATTAGCAAAAACAAATTTAATACCTCCTAAGTCCATAGCTCCCATCCCTTGGGTCCTGAGCCCCTCAAATCCCCCCCAAAACCCACTGCCCACAACTCTACACCATTACCATAGCACTTATGGCTGAAGGGGGGCACCTAGATGTGGGTACAATGGGTTTTGGGGGCGGTTTGGAGGGCTCCCATTTACCACAAGTGTAACAGGTAGGGGGGGATGGGCCTGGGTCCACTTGGGTGAAGTCCACTGCACTCACTAACAACTGCTCCAGGGACCTGCATACTGCTGTGATGGAGCTGGGTATGGCATTTGAGGCTGGCATACAGGCTGGGAAAAAAAGTTGTTAAAGTTGTTTTTTTTATGCTGGGAGGGGGTTAGTGACCACTGGGGGAGTCAGGGGTGATCATCCCCGATTCCCTTTGGTGGTCATGTGGTCATTTAGGGCACTTTTTTGGGACTTGTTCGTGAAAAAAAAAGGGTCCAATAAAAATGACCCAAATTCACGCTAAAAAGCCTTTCTTTTTTCGATTATCGGCCAAAGGCACCCATCTCTCCTTGGCCGATAAACATGCCCCAGTCCCGCCTTCACCACGCCCCCGTCAACTTTGCCCGTTTCCGCGACAGATTGCAGTTGAAGACGCCCAAAATCAGCTTTCGATTATACCAATTTGGGCACCTTTGCGAGATGGGTGCCTATCTCCCGATTTGGGTCGAAATCTGGGCACCCATCACTTTCGAAAATAAGGCTGAAAGTGTAGTAGAAAGAACGTATATTATAGTGCATGTGAGGTGAACAGGGGAAGGGGTAGTATTGGCGGGAGAGAGGCGGGGGATAGAGTGGAATTAATAGGGGATGGGGTATGAGGTAGATGTGGGATAGGTAGGGCGAGGATAAGGGCATTGATAAAGGACAAGGTCTAAGATAATATGGATTGTTGTCTGATCTGTTGTTGTTGTGTGTCACCATACTCTCCATTAATTTAACAAAAAGTGGTATGGATGCAATTGGACGATAATTAATTAGTGAGATTGTTACATTTTTTCTTGACATCCTTAGGTATTGGAGTGAGTAGAATGTTGCCGTGATCCTCGGGAAAGAAGCTATTTGCAAGCATGAAGTTTAGATGATCTGTAAGGTCTGTGGTGAAGCAGTCAGGGACAGATTTTAGTAAGTGGTTGGGACAGATATCTCATTTACAATAGGTACTTGAAAATCTATGGATCCCCTGGGTAACTGAATCTTTGGTTAAGGGTGCAAATTCAGATAGGTTCCGATCTGCTGGGTACTCTCCTGGGATTGAGTCCAGGTCGCTTATGAAATGTTCAATGTCAGAGTTGTGCTTAGGTAATGAATTGCGTAATTCTGTTATTTTTTCCTTTAAAATGTGGCAAGACTGACAGCAGAAGGTGTATCAGTTTTGAGAGAAGTGGATTGGTATCTGTTAAATTGTTGATGAAATAATAAAGTTTCTTCAAGTCTTTGTAGTCTGGACCTATTTTGGTTTAATAATATAGCCTTTTGGACTGCCCTATAGCATATTTGTATTTTCTTTGCATTTGTTTCCATGCATTGAAAGTTAGTTCATTTTTTTCTCTCTCAATGCTCGTTCAAGTTTCCTGGATGATGTTTTTTGAGGGTTTTGGACATTTGGTTTGTTTTGAAAATGAGCCCCTTAACCTTCTTTCTTGGATAGCAGTGCTGAACTGTTAATATCTTGGACTATAAGGTCATCCTTACTGCCATTGACAAGAAATAGAAACCTGTTTGTTTTTGTAGTGTGCTTGGTCATCTGGCTTGAAAGCCTGGTCAAAATGACTTTTAGAGCACGTCACATCCATCATCTAGTATGCAGCTTTTCTCTAATAAAGATAGGTAGATTTGGTTAGATGTTTCCTTTGGTCATCAAGAACTTCTTCTAATTGAGTTTATCATGAAGGGCACACATGCATCATGCACCAAAAATTGCACAGGCCTAGAAGTGCTACAGTTTACAATATGGCACAGTTATTTTTGAGGTAGAGCACGTGAAGGATTGAAAAGCTCAACCATGCCAGGATCAAAGTTTTGCTAAATTCTGGTTTAGACATTCTCCTCCTCTGGCTGTCTATCCTCTGCTAGTGGCACCGGGAAGATAACCTTCTTCCGTAAAGTAGACTTGTTTACAGGCATCTGTTTCTTCTGTTCTTCAGGCACTTCATTATTCACTCTGGTAAGGATACTCAACAGGTCCTCATTTCTGAAAAGCAAAAACATATAAATCACTACTGCATACAATAAAAATATTATAGTGTTTTTCTTGCCTATTCAAATTAGGACTCCAACCTCTTCTTATTACCTTTTCTTTTGAGTGAAAGTGGTGGTTTTGGCTCCAAATGTTTCCCCACAATTTATGACTATGAGAAAATCCTATCATAAATTTTTGATTCTTCCAAAGCACAGCAAGTGTATTGATTGAGACAGGTACTCTACTTGTTCCCAAAACATTGGTGATTTTAGTGAGGGTTTCCAAACTTGGCTGCAAAAACTTGAACCACTCACTCACTCCAGAACTGTAGCACGTCTTTCTTCCCCATCCTATATTGTCCAGGATGAAGACAGTGAAGGCAACATATCTGATGTAATATGATGGTATCATGCTGTTATATGATTGCCCATTAATAAGTACCTGTATATATAATGTGTAAATTGCTTTGATAGTAACTATAGACAGGTGGTATATCAAGTCCCATCCCTTTTCCCTAAAACTGAGTTGCCAGCTCTCTTGTTAGTTTGGAGCATTTCCACTATACCTGGATTCATGAGGCATCTCCTGAATGGCTGAACATATGTAGGGCTTCTGATTTTAGGTTTTAATTGATAAACAACAATAAAATAATGGGAGAAAGCCCAATCTCTTGTACTCTATTACCACTCCCCTTTCATGCTGTGGATCCTCCACTGTTTTTGTGCCTTTCCCATGCCGACAACTCCACTGCACGAATGTATGTAATCTGATTCCACCAGAAAAGATACCCAGTAATGGCACCTGTGCATGTCTATAAGACAGTGGTGTAGCTATGGGGGTCTTGGGGGCCCAGCCCCCCCCATTCCAGCCTCAGGCCCCCCAACCATGATGACCAGACAAGTGCCTTAGTTTTAGGCACTACTGGCTGCCCTCCCGCTCCCTGCACTGCTGTCCTTCACCACTCCTTGCACCTCTGTCCTTCAATTTTCCGGGCCGCCGGCAGCATCAGTGAGATAAACACACTGTATTCGGCAGCCTGGAAGCTTCTCTCTCTGCTACAATGTCCTGTCCTGCCTAGGCAGGACGCTGCAACAGAGAGAGAGCTTCTGAGGCCGCTGAAGACAGTGTGTTTACCTCACTGACACTGCTGGTGGCCCAGAAAATTGAAGAATGGCAGTGGTGCAAGGAGCAGTGAAGGATAGCAGTGCAGGGAGCTGGAACGGGAGATGTCAAAAAGCTGAAGTCAATTAGGTTGGTCTCTCCCTCTCCTCCACGCAGTTGTCGTTCATTCCCGTTCACCTGAAAAAAAGCAAGCAAACCTATGAGCTGCTCTATCCACGTTATCATTCTTTATTGTTGGTAACATTTTTATTTGATATCGCTTATTTTCAAATGTGCCTGCTTTGCAGCATGCGGATGTACACAGGGTAAGTATTAAGTAATCAGGTCTATCTGTTATTCTGTTATGGCGATAGCCATGACGGAAAAAATGTAAGCCACATTGAGCCTGCAAATGGGTGGGAAAATGTGGGATACAAATGTAACAAATAAATAAATAAATAAATTGTAAATCATTGTGTCATATGGAGGGGCTGGTTATAGGGACTGCTTGTATTTGTGCAGAGATGTTTTCATCTAGTAAAAGGCCAGTCTGAATGTGACAACATTGTCCAGTTCAGCACACTGTTAGCCACCAAGTTCATACAAAGTTAATTATGTTCAGTGGAAAATAAATCTGTTGGCTCAGGCTGCTTGCTATGTGAATATTCCATCACTGTTTCATTATTGCTACGAAGTATTACATATTAAGGGCATTTGCTTTAAACTTTGTTCATTTATCCAGTCCTTACATGCATGTGGTTTTGCTTTTTAAACCCAAAGATGAATCCTAAGGGTGGTTGAACAATTAGGTATAAACTGTGTTGTTTGTGACTACTTGTTTTGAACTGCTTTGGGTCCTGTTGATCTGTATATCATTTGGAGGAGCTGGTATATCTGTCTAGAATTTTGGAAGATGAAATGAGAAAATAAAAATTAAGCTTTGAATGTACTGTAGAAGTTATTGTTTACTTTTGCAGTGTATGTATAGACTAGCCATTAAACCCGTTAAAACGGGCGAGATTTCCAGCAACCCTCCTCGCCGCCGCTCCCTCCCTCCTCCGTGCCAGGCCCCCTGCACTGACCTGACAGCGCCTCTCACCTCTGTGTGAAAGCGCTGCAGGCAGCAGCAGATCGCTCTGCTGCTGCCTGCAGCGCTTCCACACGCCGGTGAGAGGCACTGTCAGGTCAGTGCAGGGGGCCCGATACGGAGGGGGGCGGGAGCGGCAGCGGGGATGGGGGGGAGGATGGAGGTTGGTGCGCGCGATGTTCGTTTCCAAGCGGCAGCGTCCGACAGTCCAACTCTGGTAGGGAGGCAGGGATAGTGCTGGGAAGACTTATACGGCCTGTGCCAGAGCCGGTGGTGGGAAGCGGGACTGGTGGTTGGGAGGCGGGGATAGTGCTGGGCAGACTTGTATGGTCTGTGCCAGAGCCGGTGGTTGGGAGGTGGGGCTGGTGGTTGGGAGGCGAGGACAGAGCTGGGCAGACTTATACGGTCTGTGCCAGAGCCGGTGGTTGGGAGGCGGGGATAGTGCTGGGCAGACTTGTATGGTCTGTGCCAGAGCCGGTGGTTGGGAGGTGGGGCTGGTGGTTGGGAGGCGAGGACAGAGCTGGGCAGACTTATACGGTCTGTGCCAGAGCCGGTGGTTGGGAGGCGGGGATAGTGCTGGGCAGACTTATACGGTCTGTGCCCTGAAGAGCACAGGTACAAATCAAAGTAGGGTATACACAAAAAGTAGCACATATGAGTTATCTTGTTGGGCAGACTGGATGGACCGCGCAGGTCTTTTTCTGCCGTCATCTACTATGTTACTATGTTCCGCCCTCTGACGTCATCACGTCTTGACGCGAGGGCGGAACAGAGAGGGAAGTCTCTACTGCGCATTTGCAGGTGAGTCGGTCACTTGCCATTTATATATTTGATGCCTGAAAATGTGGCATCATTAAAGGATAGACTTTTAAATGCCCAATTGGGCATATATGCTAATCTCAACTTTGTTAAATATTTCAGACATAGTCATCTATTTGCTCCCATGATATAACTGAATTCTATTATTCTGTCTCGCTGTATTTTCAAATCTAAGCCATATTGAATCCGAATTTGCTTGGGATAATGTGGGATATAAATGTATAAATACTTTTAAAACAAACAGGAGGAAAATATGTTTTTTCACTCAACGAATATTTAAGCTCTGGAACTCTTTGCCAGAGGATGTAGTAAAAGTGGTCACCATATCTGGGATTAAAAAGGTTTGAACTACTATTTGGGTTTTTGCCAGGTACTTGTGACCTGGCTTGGCCACTGTTGAAAACAGGACACTGGGCTAGATGGACCATTGGTCTGACCTAGTATGTCTATTCTTCTGTTCTCATAACCCACCCCCCAAAAATACCCCCTGAAAACTGCACTATCCCCAGAAACTAACCTCCAACAATTATCCAAATTCCCCGCAAGCTGCCTCACCTTAAAACACTAACCCCTCAACTGTCCCGCAACCTCACAAACTGCCCCACCCCAAAAGCCAACCCTTGCAACTTCCCCACTACCTTCTAAACCTTTCCTACTTTCAAAACCTACCACTCATAACTCCCCCCTCCCCAACAAATTGCTTCACCACCCCCTTCTACCCTTCACAGACAAAACACAGCACATATAGTACACACAATATTGTAATCTGCACAATAGTGCAATGGGAACAATGCATGGTGTATCAAGAAACTGTAAATAACAAACTAACAGATACACATATATAGAAATTACAAATAATTCCCTCACTGTGATGTACTGCAATTTATTTATTTATATATAAATATATAATATTTTTTTTCTACTGTGAAACCTTCTGACTGAATTGTACTGCTTTCTTATTGGTTACTGTGCTACTGCCAACTATATCTGTATCCTTGGGTAGGGCTAGATTAGGGTATTGACAAATTAGGAACATACATAGAGTCCAAAGTTTTGGAGAGCCTTGTTAGATGTGCTCAGGATTCAGGACAAGTGTTTGCTTTCTTCAGGATTGTAAGAATTTTTATATTTGCAGCTGGAAGCTAGAAGGGTGGCTAACAAGTCTGGACATTTTCTCAAAGTTTAAAGACTCTATTTGCAGATCTCCAATCTTTCCTCATGGGACCAGCCCAAGAATTAGGCACCACAGGCACAGCAGTCAGCATCTCTAAACAAGAATCCATGTGGCTGGCGTGAAGCCTTGATAACTCACATGACTCAAGGCCTAACCACCTCTGAAACAGGAAATTCAGAGGTGGCCTTGAAAATGAGGAGGAAAAATGGACATGGATATTCAGGAGCTTGATCACTTTGCACCTAAATTAAACCATTAATTGAATGCCTCGTGGAACAGTAACCCACGAAGGTGGACCATTTCCCTGATGTTTGATATTTTGTGTTGCGAAGGAAGACTGCCAGTGACAATCAAAGGGGCTATCTGGGAAAAGAAATCTACTATTGCTAGAATTGTGAATTTTGCTTGTGACAACCCTAATCTAATCCCAAGGCAGCGTGGGCAGAGGCAAGAGAAGTCCTTGATGGCTTTCTCATGGTATCTTATTTTGTAGCAAACATCCCAGAACATAGCATATGACTTTAGATCCTGGCCCCACTCTAGCCACTGGAAATCCCTACCAGGTCATTCTATGGTCCTGTAAATGCCAAGGTGACTAGCCAAGTAGGGAATGATGGCTATTGTGGAGTACTTCTAACCCTAGTAGCTGCAGGAGTTGAATAGTCATCTGCATGGACTGTAGAGCTCCTGCCTTCGAGGTGTTCTTTACCAGCCAATCGTTGAGATAAGGGAACATATGCAGTCCCAGCCTGCGTAGAGACGCCACCACAACTGCCAGGCATTTTGTGAACACCCCGGGCACAGAGGTGAGACCAAATGGTAGCACACAGTACTGAAAATGCTGTGTTCCCAGACGGAATTGAAGATACTGTCTGTGAGCTGGCAGTATCGGGATGTGAGTATAAGCATCCTTTAAGTCCAGAGAGCATAGCCAATCGTTTTTCTGAATCAAGGGAAGAAGGGTGCCCAGGGAAAGCATCCTGAACTTTTCTCGGACCAGATACTTGTTCAGGGCCCTTAGGTCTAGGATGGGACGCATCCCCCCTGTTTTCTTTTCCACAAGGAAGTACCTGGAATAGAATCCCAGCCCTTCCTGCCCCGGTGGCATGGGCTCAACCGCATTGGTGCTGAGAAGGGCGGAGAGTTCCTCTGCAAGTACCTGCTTGTGCTGGAAGCTGAAGGACTGAGCTCCCGGTGGGCAATTTGGAGGTTTGGAGATCAAATTGAGGGAGTATCCTAGCCGGACTATCTGGAGAACCCACCGGTCGGAGGTTACAAGAGGCCACCTTTGGTGAAAAAACTTTAACCTCCTTCCTACCGGCAGATCGTCCGGCACTGACACTTTTATATCGGCTATGCTCGCCTGGAGTCAGTCAAAAGCCCATCCCTTGCTTTTGCTGGGGAGCTGCAGGGGCCTGTTGAGGTGCACACTGTTGACGTGAACGAGCGCGCTGGGGCTTAGTCTGAGCAGGCTGGAGGGCAGGTGGATTGTACCTATGCTTATTATAAGCATAGGGAGCATTCCTCCACCCCCCATTAAAACGTCTACCTGATGAGGTAGATGCTGAAGGCATCCAGTGGGAGAGTTTGTCGAATGCGGTGTCCCGCTGGTGGAGCTGCTCTACCACCTGTTTGACCCGCTCCCCAAAAATGTTATCCCCCCGGCAAGGAGCATCCGCAATCCGCTGCTGGACTCTTATTCTCCAGGTCAGAGGCATGCATCACTATACCTTGAGCAGCGGCCCTGGACGCAACATCAAAAGTGTCGTAAACACCCCTGGACAGGAATTTTCGACACAACTTCAGCTGCCTGACCACCTCCTGAAAAGGCTTGGCCTGCTCCGACGGGAGCTTATCGACCAAGTCCGTCAGCTGCCTCACATTGTTCCGCAAGTGGATGCTCGTGTAGAGCTGGTACGACTGGATCTTGGACACTAGCATAACAGAATGGTAGGCCTTCCTCCCAAAAGAGTCCAGAGTCCTAGACTCCCGCCCCGGGGGCGCCGAGGCGTAATCCCTAGTACTCTTGACTTTCTTGAGAGCCAGATCCACAACTCCAGAGTCATGAGGCAACTGGGTCTTCATCAACTCTGGGTCCCCATGGATCTGATACTGGGACTCAATCTTTTTCGGGATAGTGGGATTACTTAAGGGTTTCGTCTAGTTCACCAACAATGTCTGCTTCAGGACATTATGAAGGGGAACAGTGGATGACTCCTTAGGTGGCGAAGGATAGTCCAGGACCTCGAACATCTCAGCCCTGGGCTCATCCTCAGTAACCACTGGGAAGGGAATGGCCGTAGACATTTCCCGGACAAATGACAAGAAAGACAGACTCTCAGGGGGAGAAAGCTTTCTCTCTCGCAAAGGAGTGGGATCAGAAGGAAGACCACAAGACTCCTCATCAGAGAAATATCTGGGGTCTTCCTCTGCCTCACCTTCGGTATCGGACACCAGTTCTCGAACTTTGGTCTGAAGCCAAGCCCGTCTCGACGCTGAGGAACTAAGTCCTCTATGGCGATGCCGAGAAAACCCCCTCACCGCCGGCGACGTCGATGGGGAGTCAACTTGGGTAGCAGCGGAAGCCGATGCCGCAAGCAGTACCGGCGTTGCAGTCCTCACCACGGGCGGGAGCCAACTACCGCATCTCTCGACGGTACCGACGCGCAAGCACCGGCGGTACCGGAGCAGAAGGTCGCAGCAGTCCTTCCAGAATCCCAGGAAGTATGGCTCGGAGGCGCTCGTCTAGAGTGTCCGTCGAGCAAGGCTGTGAGGCCAGTACCGGCGACGAGGACAGAATCTGTCTGGGGCGTGGAGGCGGTACTGGGCTCTCCGAAGAGCGCATCGACACTTCCTGAATGGAGGGTGAGAGGTCCTCCCGGCGTCGACGCTTTCCAGGTGTTGATTCCCTCGGCGCCCCAGAGCTCTCGGTACCGTGACGGGAAGGTGACCGATGACGGTGCTTCCTCGCCTTCGCTCGAAGCACGTCAGCGGTACCTCCCGGTACCAACGAGGAAGACGTGGAATCCACACATCTCCTCGGGGCCGGGTCTGAAGAAGGGCAGTCCCGGGGGGTCTGTACCGCAGGAGCCCTCGAGGCAGGTGGAGACCCACTCGATGGCTCACTGCTACCAGCGTGGGATCTCTGGACAGCCATCACCTGCGCTCCGGACGTCGATGCACCCTCCGATGCCGACATCGATACCGGCGATGACCTCGGTACCGCTGGTTCCGTCGACGTTGAAGGACCGGACTGGGCTCCGAACAACAGGTTCCACTGAGCCGATCTCGCCGCCTGGGTCCTCTTTTTTAGCTGAAGACACAAGCTGCAGGCGTTGGGACGATGACCAGCTCCCAAACACTGAAGACACGAGATGTGCCTATCAGTGAGCGAGATTGTCCGGCTGCACCACATGCAGTTCTTGAAGCCGCTAGCAGGCTTCGAGGACATGGGTAGAAAAATCGTGCCGGCGAGGTCCAAATTTGCGATGGTGCCGAAAACAAGACACCAAAAAAGGGAAAAAAAACCTGTACGGGTGGCCAAAATGGCCTCTCATGACAAAGAAAGGAAACTAGCGGGGAAAAACTAAAGAAATAGAGGAAACTTTTTTTTTTAAATGGAGAACATGAACAAACTCGAAAAACACACCGACTCGGCGAAAAAGCAAAGAAAAGCGGCGAAAGCGCAGCGGGGGCCTCTCTGGGACACAGAACCGCCGTAAAACAGCAATCCTGAGCCTCAGAAAAGAGGAGCACACTCGTGCTACGGGCAGGAAGACGGTCGCGCATGTGCACGCGAGACCTAGCAAACTTTGTTGCTAGGAAGATCTTCCGATCTGGGGCTGCCGTCGGACGTCACCCAATCGTGAGAACAAGCAGCCTGCTTGTCCTCGGAGAAAAGGCTTTACAACCCAAAAGAATTGCGTCATTTAAAGAACATATTTTTAGCTTCTTGTGAAAGCTGCATGATAATACATTTTTAAAAGGTTTCTATCTACAACTAGGTCAATTTGTTTAAAAACACCACCCAGGGCATTTTAAAAAGCCATGTGTGCTCAGCATTTCTATCCAGAGCCTCTGTACATATAGCAGTGATATTCAGCTATAACTACATGTGTAACTAAGGGGTCCTCTTATTAAGCCGTGTATCTACACGCGCCAAAATGGAGTTACCGCCTGGCTACCACATGGATCTTGCAGTAATTTCATTTTTGGCACGTGGCCAATACATGCGGCCCAACATTTTCAGACGTGCGTAGGTCATTACTGCCCGGTTACCGCGTGAGACTTTACCACTAGGTCAATGGCTGGTGGTAAGGTCACAGACCCAAAATGGAAGCGTGGCAATTTTGATTTTGCCGCACATCCATTTTCAGCAAAAATTTTTAAAAGGCCTTTTTTACAGGCACGCTGAAAAATGGATGGGCGCGCGCCCAAAACCCGCAAGCCATTTTTTAAGCACACCTTAGTAAAAGGACCCCTGAGTGATCTAAGTTAGGACAGAATAGCAAAATGCCTTTGCTCTAGCCAAGCACTACACAGATAGTGACAAAGTGGTCAGAGGAAATTTTCAACAGCACTATGAGGCCCTTTTACTAAGGTGTGCCAAAAATAGGCTGCGCTAGTGTAGGTGCGTGTTTTGGGCACATTCAGATCCATTTTTCAGCGCGCCTGTAAAAAGGCCTATTTCTCATTTATCAATTTTTATTGATGACACATACCACAACACTCCAAATCACAAACAGTCTTATAAGTTTCATAACATAACATTTAACTAGTGTTTTTCAGCACAAGCCATCATTTTCTCTTCCCCCCCCCCCCCCCCCTCTAAAAGGCCTATTTCTATTTTTGCCGAAAATGGACGTGCAGCAAAATAAAAATTGGCATGCGTCCATTTTGGGTCTGAGACCTTACCACCAGCCAATGACTTAGTGGTAAGGTCTCATGTGGTAACCGTGCGGTAATTGTCTACACACGTAGGATGACAATTACCGCCAAGTTTCTGCCGTGCACAGGAAATAAAAATTATTTTCTGGCACTTGTAGTGGACGTGCATTAAAAAAATGAAATTACCACCGGGCCTCATGGTAGGCAGGCGGTAACTCCAAATTGACGCATGTTGGGTGCATGTAGGTGCCTATGCAGCTTAGTAAACAGCCCCTATCTGTATAGTGCCACTGAAAATTAATGGATAGGCAACTTATTCATATAGTAGTACTACTACATAGATAAGCCAAACATATATAGAAAGATCACACCAACATGAGATTCACCTTTATACCATAAGCAATGCCATACTTACTTTGGGCACAACAATTTTAAGTTCTTGCAGAGATTCTGAATGAATATACTTCCATCAGTAACAGATCTGTAGCTTTCATAGCCTTCCACTGTAGACATGGCAAACAGGAAATCTGCCTCGTCAGGCACGAAACGTAAGGGGGAGGCATCAGTCTCAAATTCTTCAGAAGAGTCTTTTTTATAATAGATACCCTTGTGTTGTTGCCCACCCTGGCAGGCTTGAATGAAAAACAGTTTGGGTTTATAAGCAAGTGAACCACACTCTGAAGCTGTGAATGAGGAGGCCAGATCTTTAATGGTTACTTCCTCCCCATCAGTCCCACACACTGTTTGTTTCTTTCCATGAGAGAGGATGCAGCAGACGAAGCAGTCCTTGTGCTCATGGTCATTATATGACTTCAGAGTTGTGCGCAATTGTTCTGCAGTCAGGTTGTGGTGCTCCCGTGTTTCAAAGTGAAGCCATTCAAAGACCCTCTTCAAAGCATCTGCAGAGACAAGCACATTGGAAACAGAAAGGGGGATATTGCATAAAACAATCAAAATAATATGACATAGAAATTGTCAAGGAAATGTCAGAACATAGGAAGAAGAAAGCCATGTAGAAACTATATAAAAAGGAAAGTACTTACAGTTATTAATTAAAAGCAAAATAACTGAGACATTGCATAACTACTTCAGTATGATGGTATTCTGCATATAAATTACACAAAATTAACAATATTGTAGTTTATCTGCACTATATTGTAGTTTATCTCAGGGGCGTAGCCAGACACCCAATTTTGGGTGGGCCTGGGCCCAAGATGGGTGGGCCTGGGCCCAAGATGGGTGGGCAGAAGAACCTCGCCCCATCCCACAGGTGATTTGGTCTCTCCTTCTCTCGCCTGCATGCCACATGGTCTCTCAAACATCCCCCCCTCTCCTGTATACCTTTTAAATAGCATATTTTCACCAGCAGCGAGCAGCAACTAATTCACACTGCTCATGTTGGCCCCACACCCTTCCCTCTCATGCAACTTCCTGTTTCCACCTAGGCAGAAATAAATCAGAGGGAAGGCTGTGGGGCCGGTACGAGCAGTATGTATGTCACTGCTCACTGCAGGTGAAGATCTGCTACTTACAAGGTATGCAGGAGGTACACTTGTTGGAAGTTTTCAGCTGGTGGGGCATCATAGGTATGCTGCTACTGGGTGGGCCTGAACCCAAAGTGGGTGGGCCTGGGCCCACCCAAGCCCACCCTTGGCTACGCCAGTGGTTTACCTGCACTGTGAAGTCCGACTTTTTGCTCAAAACATCCAGAATCTGAACAGTGAATATAGTGATTTTCAAATCATCAAAATGTATATCTTTTTTTTTTTTAATGGCCACTTGCTAGATGTTTTTGTGTTCTATGCGTTTATCTTTTGGTCTATTTTAGAAAAAAAAAAAAGTCCAAGTGAAAAATGTTGTGAGGAACAGGGAAACTACAGGTCCCAGAGAACACCGCGAGACAGGAGGAATCCGGAGCGGGGAAACTACAGGTCCCAGAGGGCACTGCAAGACAGGAGAAATCCGGAGCGGGGAAACTACAGGTCCCAGAGGGCATTGCAGGACAGGAGAAATCCGGAGCGGGGAAACTACAGGTCCCAGAGGGCATTGCAAGACAGGAGAAATCCGGAGCGGGGAAACTACAGGTCCCAGAGGGCATTGCAAGACAGGAGGAATCAGGACAGAAAAAACCACCAGGTTCAAAAGGAGGGAGGGGAGGAGCTTGGTTGGGAAATGGAATCAGATGAGGAGAGTGTGGAACACCTGGGAGAGGGCGTGGAGAATGACTGTATGGAGTGGGAGGAATCAGAACAAGTAGGAGAAGAGGAATTAGAGGAGGAGATGGAGGTGGCAGTGGAGAGTACTGGGGAAGGAGAGTGACTGCTGGAAGTACACAAGGGAAAACAACAGTGGCCAACAGAGATCCGGTGGGTGGATGTCAGGAGGTAAATGCTGACAGATGAGGGTGGTGGATCTAGGAAGCCAGGCTAAATTGAACTCTGTGTTTGAAGCCTAGCTAAAGTGAACTGTGAACTGTGTTTTGAAGCCTGGCTAAAGTGAACTGTGAAAGAAGTTGATTAATTAAGTTGATTAAAGGAACATAAAGAATTGGATTGAACTTTGTTTTTTCCTCTGAGAACTTACTTCACCGAAGGTGACAAGGAGAGCTGATCTCATATCCGGTCCAGAAAAGGAGGGGAAAGAAGCGAGTCTCACTTTGCAGATGATATTTCCGTGAGTGCAGCCATGAGAAGAGGGGTGTTCTGACAACGCACAAAATCAAGCCATTGGGATGTAGGAAGAGTCAGCATTCTTAGCAGACTGGCCACATAGACATCCCAGCAGAGCAGTGGGGCACCCAAGGGGACACTGCAGTAGTATTCAAACAAAAGCTCCCAAGTATACATCTCACCGTTACCTCCTTACTCCGCTCTGTTACACTTGTGGTGGAAAGTGTCAGCCCTCCAATACCTACCAAAAACCTATGGTACCCAACTGTACTCCACTTACAATAGCCATTATGGCTGTAGGTGTCACCTATATGTGGCTACAGTAGGTTTTTGGTTTTGGAGGGCTTACACTTTCCAACACAAGTTAACAGTTAGATTGTATTATTGGCCTGGGTCCCCTTCTCCACAGTGTACTGCACCAACCACTAGACTACTCCAGGAACCTGCTTGCTGGCTATAACATCTGAGGCTATCACAGAGGCAGGTATATACTGTTTCTTTTACATCTTTGGAGGGTGGGAGAGGGTCAGTGACCACTGGGGGAGTAGGAGGTCATTCCCTTATTCCTCCAGTGGTCATCTGGTCATTTAGGGCACTATTTTGTGGCTTAGTCATTATTAAAACACTAGTAAGAAAGGCCCGTTTCGGAAGAGCATGAAATGGGCGCTAGCAAGGTTTTCCTTTCCTTCCTGTCATCCTGTTATTCCTGTTCCAGGAATAACATGTATAGAATGTTTGTACGTTTGGGAAGCTTGCCAGGTGCCCTTGGCTTGGATTGGCCGCTGTCGTGGACAGGATGCTGGGCTCGATGGACCCTCACACTTCCGGTTTGGAGGCTTCATTTAGAATGTTGGGGTCGCAAATTAATGTCCGGAAGGGGCGTGGCTGAGGGCGGGTCTATGAGTGACAGTGAGTGGTGCATGAATGAGAGTGAGTGAGCTGAGAGCCTAGCCTTAAGTGTTTCCCTCCCACAGAGTGAGCTTCAGAATGTTTCAGGTGAGAATTATTATCATAGATCTTAGTTTTGTCCTGGATGTTTTATTTTTGTTTCATTATGCCTGAAAAACAACCAGCACTTAGGAATGATAAGTAGTAGTAGCAGTCATGGTAGAAGCCAGGCACTAAGACACTAAGACATCTATGCACAGCTCTACTGTGAGCCTTTCTGCATTCAATGTAGAAAGACTCACAGTAGAGCCATGAACAGATGTCTTAATGCCTAGCTTCTACCAGGACTACTACTACTTATTTCTATACATGGTGTAATTGAATTAAACCAAGATCCAATACTGCTCTCGTAGTGCTAAATAGGCTTCCCCATCTCCCTGATAATTGGAATGTATTTATCCTTCATGTGGATGAGAAAAATCTTAAAGTGGGTTAGGGGTTAGATTTATAGATGACACTAGCCGTTAAGCCCGTTAAAACGGGCAAGTATTGGTATGCTCTATTTTGATGTATAACTCCCTCCCTCCCTCCCCTCGGCTCCCCGCCCTTCCTCCTTCCCTCCCTCCCAGCTCCAAGGCCCGATTCCCTCCAGCTCCAAGGCCCCCCTACTTCTGACCTCCCATGTCCAGCATCCTCCCTCCCTTCCCTGCCAGCTTCAAGGCCCCCAGTCTCTCCCTCCCTCCTAGCTCCAAGGCCCCATTCCCTCCCCTCCCAGCTCCAAGGCCCCCCCGTCCAAGCCAGCTCCAAGGCCCCCTCCGTCCCTCCCCTCCCTCGCAGCTCCAAGGCCCCCCTCCTCTTCTGAGCATTTCTCCTGCCTTCCCCTCCCCCCCAAGGTCGCTGCTATCGCCCCTCCCCCCGAGGTCGCCGCTACCGCTCCCCCGCCCGAGGTCGCCCACCGGCCCCCTCCACCCGGGCCCTCCCTCCCCAGCTCCAAGGCCCGATTCCCTCCCAGCTCCAAGGGCCCCCCCCTCCGTCCCTCCCAGCCAGCTGCAAGGCCCCCCTCTGTACATCCCTCCCAGCTCCAAGGCCCCCCCTACTTCGACTCCATGTCCAGCATCCTCCCTCCTTCCCTGCCAGCTTCAAGGCCCCCTGTCTCTCCCTCCCTCCTAGCTCCAGGCCCCATTCCCTCCCCTCCCAGCTCCATGCCTCCCTCCAGCTCCAAGGCCCCCCGTCCAAGCCAGCTCCAAGGCCCCTCCGTCCCTCCCCTCCCTCGCAGCTCCAAGGCCCCCTCCTCCTTCTGAGCATTTCTCCTGCCTTCTCCCTCCCCCCCCGAGGTCGCTGCTGTCGCCGCTACCGCTCCCCCCCCCCCCCCCGAGGTCGCCACCGGCCCCCTCCACCCGGGCCCTCCCTCCCAGCTCCAAGGCCCGATTCCCTCCCAGCTCCAAGGGCCCCCCTCCGTCCCTCCCAGCCAGCTGCAAGGCCCCCCTCTGTACATCCCTCCCAGCTCCAAGGCCCCCCTACTTCTGACCCTCCATGTCCAGCATCCTCCCTCCTTCCCTGCCAGCTTCAAGGCCCCCTGTCTCTCTACTCCCTCCTAGCTCCAAGGCCCATTCCCTCCCCTCCCAGCTCCATGGCCTCCCCTCCCAGCTCCAAGGCCCCCCGTCCAAGCCAGCTCCAAGGCCCCCCTCTGTCCCTCCCCTCCCTCGCAGCTTCCAAGGCCCCCCTCCTCCTTCTGAGCATTTCTCCTGCCTTCCCCTCCCCCCTGAGGTCGCTGCTATCGCCCCTCCCCCCGAGGTCGCCGCTACAGCTCCCCCCCCCCCCCGAGGTCACCGCTACCGCTACCCCCACCCCCACCGAGGTCGCCACCGCCCCCTCCACCCGGGCCCTCTGTTCTACATTTAACTTACAGCACCGAAACCGGCAGGCAGATCAGCTCCGCCGGACCTTTCCTTCTCTGCCTGTGTCCCGCCCTTGTAAGCAGAGGTTTTTCTTTTAAACACCTTTTTTTTTTCTTTTTTTCTGAGAGCATAGCTAATTTGTTTCCTTTGTTTTTAATTCAATGCTAGAAACTTAATTATCGGTGTCTCTGTCATGTTTACTTAGCAACATTCCTTTTGTAAATACTTTGTCTTCAGTTCAATGATAAACCAGTTTTTTCCAGTCTGGCCCTACAGTTTTATTTCTATTGTCTTAAATCTAATATTTATTAGATACAATTTTATTTCAGTGTTTTTTTCTTGTGTATATGATTTCTAAAAAGAATTCTACAGTTTTATTTTCAGTATTTGGTCCACATTTCAGTATGAAAATTAATGGTACTTTTTTCCTGCTTCTTTTGAGAAACTATAATCAAACATGTACATGTGTGTCCTAAAAAAATGACATAGCTAGACCAGTGGAATATAAAGAAATATTTTCTTTTTAATTATTTCAATGCTCTCCACTGAGATTTCTGATCAGCTGCAGAGATACGGAATCTCAATGGAGCATTTAAACAGTACTATTGTACATTTTTTTCTCCTTCCTTCTGGAGTAGCTATCTCATATACTTCTAGTAGGACACTGTTTTGGTAATTTCTCATGCATACTTTTGCACAACACCATGTTTATTTCAAGGATATGCATTTCAATAGCATGATCTAATTTACCACCTTTTAATACGTTGTCTTTCATTCTTTCCTATGTTACCCCTTTCATACATTACATTGCCGATGAAATACCTACTGAAACTGTATACTATAGACTCCTGGACCTATACTGCTCAGATAAGCCCAAATATCTCTGTCTTGCCTTTTCCCAGGAAACGCTAGACAGAAGGGGAGATGGTAGCAAATGTATTAGTTACAGCTAAAGTGTAATGTTTTCACATTCCGTACATAATTACGGTCTCTTTTTCTTTAAGAATACACTTTTCATTTTATTTTGAAGATATTTTTGCCCCATCTTGATTCTGTGAATCTTTGTAAAGTCAGTCAAGGATACAGTTTTTTGTCTGCCTCATCAGGACTTTTCTTAAAGCTGATTTTTCTTAGATTAGTTTTAAAACTTAACATACACTTTTGGATTTTGATTTACAAGGATAAATTTTACATTAACTGTGAGATTTACTGTAAGGTTCCTGCCTGTATTTTTCTGTTATTTCTACATGCTATGTACTTTTACAGTTTACTTTGTGATGCAGTTGCAGATTTTAATGCTCCCATATGGTTGCTATTCCTCTCTACGATCAGCTGTACTTTGCAAGTGAGATCATCAACACAGGATTTACAACAATCCTGCTGAAACCTTTTGTTTTGCTAATAATGCAAGGTAACATTGTATCCTGTTTTACTTAATGTGTTTTGGTCATTAATATCTGTGTCACTCTATCTCAGGTAGCTGAGATTCTAGAGAAACTGCCTCACAGGAAAAGTAAATCTAGATAAATGTTTAGATAAGAAGTTAAGATGTTTTGTGTGCCTTGAAAGAAAATGTTTTGTACTGCCCCAGAAAATTGGTTTAAATTATTTTCTCTTTCACCATATTATTCAGAAACAAGTGGGATGCTTTAAAATAACATATATACCATTTTTGATGGTAATTGTAAACAGCTGTCATGTTAAACTATTTTCCTCTTTTTTCTATATTCTTTATGACCTTTGTTTAATATAAATGGAGAAAACTGCGCTCCTGATCCTTAATGCCCTAATTCTTTTGTTATTATGCTATGGATTGGTTTTTCTTACTACAAGTGTGGAACTTTGTTTCCCTGGTTTCTGTTAAACATTGTATACTGGTATAATTTTTATTTTTCCCTAATTTGTTTTTCTATTAATGACATGTACCTGTCTAATGATTTTTTAAAGCAGAGGCTTGTTTGTAGCAGACCTGATTACCCAGAAAACCACAATGGTAAAGATTTAAAATTATGTTTTGAATTGAATGGAGAAACCTTGTGAAGAAGTTGGAAGCAATTACCTAATCTATACGGGACTGTTAGTATCCAAACAGTGACACCTACAGCTGCCATTGCTGGAAGGAGACTTTTAGTTGGACTCATTTATGTGATTTAAAGATCTACTCCATTCTTTAAATCACAACAAATGAGTCCAACTAAAAGTCTCCTCCATTATTGGGTGAATTGTTAAACTCCAGCATTTAAACTGTTGTTGACTTGACAGAATATACTCTTTTTGGTATAATCTTTAATTAATTAATTAATTGCCTGACCAATTTACTTCAATTCTTTGAAGAGTAAACGAACATGTGGACAAAGGGGAAGCCGGTTGATATTGTGTATCTGGATTTTCAAAGGCGTTTGACAAGTTACCTCATGAAAGGCTACAGAGGAAATTGGAGGGTCATGGGATAGGAGGAAAGTCCTATTATGGATTAAAACTGGTTGAAGGATAGGAAACAGAGAGTGGGTTAAATGGACAGTATTCACAATGGAGAAGGTGGTTAGTGGGTCCTCAGGGGTCTGTGCTAGGACCGCTGCTTTTTAATATATTATAAATGATTTAGAGATGGGAGTAACTAGCGAGGTAATTAAATTTGCTGATGACACAAAGTTATTCAAAGTCGTTAACTGCGACAGGATTGTGAACAATTACAGAAGGACCTTACGAGACTGGGAGACTGGGCAGCTAAATGGCAGATGACGTTTAATGTGAGCAAATGCAAGGTGATGATGTGGGAAAAAGAACCCGAATTATAGCTACGTCATGCAAGGTTTCACGTTAGGAGTTACGGACCAAGAAAGGGATCTGGGTGTCGTCGTCGATAATACGCTGAAACCTTCTGCTCCGTGTGCTGCTGCAGCTCGGAAAGCGAATAGAATGTTGGGCATTATTAGGAAAGGTATGAAAAACAGGTGTGAGGATGTTATAATGCCGTTATATCGCTCCATGTGCGACCGCACCTGAGTATTGTGTTCAATTCTGGTCGCCACATCTCAAGAAAGATATAGTGGAATTGGAAAAGGTGCAGCGAAGGGCGTCTAAACTGATAGCGGGGATGAGACGACTTCCCTATGAAGAAAGACTAAGGAGGCTAGGGCTTTTCAGCTTGGAGAAGAGACGGCTGAGGGGAGACATGATAGAGGTATATAAAATAATGAGTGGAGTGGAACAGGTGGATGTGAAGCATCTGTTCACGCTTTCCAAAAATACTAGGACTAGGGGGCATGCGATGAAACTACAGTGTAGTAAATTTAAAACAAATCGGAGAAAATTTTTCTTCACCCAACGCGTAATTAAACTCTGGAATTCGTTGCCGCGAGAACGTGGTGAAGGCGGTTAGCTTGGCCGAGTTTAAAAAGGGGTTAGACGGTTTCCTAAAGGACAAGTCCATAAACCGCTACTAAATGGACTTGGGAAAAATCCACAATTCCGGGACTAAATGTATAGAATGTTTGTATGTTTGGGAAGCTTGCCAGGTGCCCTTGGCCTGGATTGGCCGCTGTCGTGGACAGGATGCTGGGCTCGATGGACCCTTGGTCTTTTCCCAGTGTGGCATTACTTATGTACTTATAAGTTACATTTTGAGTTATGATGATTTCTTTCTTTGGTTCTCTTCTTCTGACCCTAAGTCCTTTCTGCTACTAGGTATAAACTCATATGTTAATTCCTTTATTCAGTTAACACAATCAGCTTAATATTATTAAAGCAAATGATTTTCATGTTTGATAATGCTTCTGTTCACATAATAAGATTTTTATTATAGCCTACATGTACCTTGAACTGTGCAAAGAATGAAATCTGAGAACACCCTTAAGTTAATGACATGTTACTACGAATTGGACAACTATTTATGGACTATTAACTTGCTGGATATCATGAGATGCTCTAAGTGGAAGTCTTCTGGATGCAACATGATGCCTGTCCGTGTGAGCCTCCCAACCATATACAGGGCTGCTGTTTTCACAATACCAAAACCTACACTGACTTATACATTTCTCTGATGCCAAGACTGTCTACTTATCAGATCAACGAAATTTTAAGTGACTTTGAATTACTTGATTTCTAACTGCTTACATTTTAAAACCACCCATTACGGGCTTTTCCAAAGATTCTATTTTTCTTACTGAATTATCTCCTTACATCACAAGCTGTTTTATGCACTGCTAATATTAATTGCTTATACCAATGTTCACCATGCTATGGAACACTATCTGGTTTCATATTATCTGGTTTCACCACATTGATAATCATTATTGCTGTATTTGTATTTCTTAGCTGCTGTATAACACCCTGTATTAGAAGCTTAGTGCAACAGTTAATTGAAACTGCTTTAAGTAAAAGAGAACCTATAGAACATGCATATGTACTATATGAAAGACTACACATTAGCATAGAAATTGAAAATGTTGATGGTAATGTTTAATTTCTTTGTGATACTATTAGTTTTGCATTATCTACTTCTAATATCATTTAGATGGTAAGGTATTGTAAGTAACATAAGGCCCAGGGAAGGTTAAAGAGGGGTAACTTACATCTCACTATAATCACATTCTTTTGTTACCTATAGCCCAATACTGTAAAGAGGGTTGACATTGTGACTCACACCTACAATCTCCCTACCTGCATTGACAGGAACCTATGAGGGGCTATCCCTTAAACGGCAAAAATGAGAGATCATCCATTAGTGCTCATGAGGTCATATGGTAAAGACGGGTAAGATACGACAGCCTACAACCTAAGACAGCCTGTGGCTGGGGCACTAACAGAACCTTGAGGGAGCCCGATACGAAGGTTCAAAATAAGTGAAGTCCTTTTCAAGGCCTTCAAGGGAGGAGATGTAGAATCATGAGCACAGGTCAAAAAGGGCAGAGGCTGACAAGCCGGTGCGACTCTGGAATCTATCAGAGATTGAGAAGCCTGTAATTTATTAAAGAATATGAGCCTGTGTAAACTCAGGAATTTATGGTCTATTATGATACCCTTTGGAGGCAAAGCAAGCCTTGGGAAAGAAACTAGTTTAAACAGAAGAATGTGATTTAGCAACTTAAGGGAAAATAGATGGTGAGAACAGAATGATCTCTGAGGAAGATAAGTGCTGAAGTAATGTGAAGCATTGCTTAACACAAAAAGTATATAAACAATTGAACCAGAGCATTACGTTGGAGAGGCAGTGGCAGACCACATGTTTGTGTCCCCTGCTCTCCACATGAGAAACTAGCATTTGTAATTGTAACTTTATCTTGGTAAATAATTAAATAATTGCTTTTCTCATACATGTGGCCTTCCTAGTCTTTTATCTGTCTAAATTGTGGGTGGCTGGTGAGTATTAATTTGGGGAGGTGGTAAAAAGACTAGTAATATAAAAACAAACTTCAGCAATTTCAGCACACAAATGCAGCTGATTGTGCAATTGTATAAGACAGATGGTTGTCACATCCATGAATTACCAATACTGTGACCCAGGTGGTTGTTACAGGCAAGGAAAAGAGGCAGTTGCTTAAGCTAGTAGTACCAGTGGTTGTTGCAACTATGGAAACTACCCAGTTATTGCAGGCATGCAAAACAATGACTGTTGCAACTACACAACAGAGGTGGTGATAGCAAAACCACATAGATAGACACTACAGGACTGCTAGACCGGCAGCTGCTTTAGGAGAACAACAGAGATGGCTGCAGCAATGTGCAGCCAAGCTGGTTGCTGCAACAATACAATCTGGAAGAATGCTATCCTGTGCAAGAGCTGGATGCTGCCCATAGATGATTACTACCATTGCGAAAACACAGCTGAATATCACCACTGTGTAATACAAGTGGGTGCAATAAGCGTGCAACATCGGTTAGTACAGTTAGTGTGGAAACCAGTGATTGGTGCCATCATGCAGTCCATGTGGTTGTTGCTACTGAGCAAACCTCCATAGTGGGTTGCTCAGTAGCAACCCAGGGGCTGTGAAGCCAGGAAGATATGGTAATAACTCCAAAACATAACAAAAATGACAAAAGCCACAAATGCCTTCTCCTCGTCTAATGTATTTCCTCATAAACTCTTGAATAACCACACGAACTAAAGATGTCGTCCCACACTGCAAAGCATGATTGTAACTCCACCAAAATGTAAATTGTAAGCCACTTTGAACTGAAACTTGTTTTTTGATGACAGTGGGATACAAGAATGTGCATGCATAAATACATAAATAAATAAATAAATAAAGATCTATGCACTACCTGTGGAAGCGAACCACAACTGAATGGAAAATTATGCAATTTGGCAATTGAGCCAGTTTTCAAATCATCACTGGCTACTAAACTTCTTTGGCTACATATTTCCATAACTGTAAAATATTGCTACCATGTTGAATTTGTACAATTTTGTACAAATTTGTACAGCAATTTGGTATTATCCATAAAACTATATCAGCATGTGTGATACATTTTGATCATTTGTGCAGCTACTGTACTTTGATTTACCTACAGATGGTCCGTTTTACAATCTTTTTGTATATTGACAAAATTGATGTTCTCTGCAGCAATTGCAGATACTCTCTGTGTACACTAATTCACCATGTTTTTGATAGTCCACACCCCTTGAGGCTGACATCACTTTTTTAACTCAAAGGCCACCCTCCCAATATGTTTTTTTTCTGTATGTTTTTACTAGATTTAAGTTTTCAAAAGCAGGGATTGTCTACTATGCATGTCTACAGTTTTGTATATATCTGCTAAAACTGCAGCACAAATAATAATATTATTACTTTCAATTAACTGGACAATACAAAGGCAATTCTAAAAACTAGGCGCTAACATTTATGTGCCCAGTGTGTATGTAAATATTTAGAATACTAGCATATAAGTACATATATGCCATAATACTGCCTAAGTGCTATTTTGTAAATACCTGCTTAACTTACATAGGGGCACTTTTATTAAAGCTTAGTGCACCCTAAATGCTAAGAAGCCCAAAGGTATAAAATGGGTTTCTTAGCATTTAGCAAACATTTATTCCATCAGCACACACTAAGGGCCCATAGTGTGTATTTACAAGGGGGGCATACATGAGGGTGGGGCATGGACGGACCATAGATATCGGAATACGGCGGGCCACAAAGGTCAAAGTCTCACTAAAATTTCGACCAAGCCTAACCCACTGGCTACTGCAGACTAGGCATCTGCCTATGGCAACGGTGATGGGAACAGAAGTGGAGCATCTTACCTCTGCTTCTCTTCCTCCTCCTGCTGCCGCTGCCACGCTCCCCCTTCCAGAGATGAAACAAAGTGGATTCAGCACCACTGTGGGGTTTAGACAGGCTCACACTAAAGTACTGTCATGTCCTGCCCAGCCCCTTGAAAGGAAGTCCGGGGGAGGGCAGGTCACACAGTGCAGGCCTGCTCTTCTAGGCCTCATGCCAATGTTGAATCTTCTTTCCTTATCCCTTAGGAAGAGGGACAGCACCATTGGCAGTGGGACTAGTAAGTGGAAGAGAAAAGAGGCAGATGCTGGATACAGAGGAAGAGGGAGAGAAAGGAGAGATGATTGACTGTCGGGGAAGGTGGTAGGGAGGGGAAAGGGAAATGCTGGACTGTTTGGAGGGGGGTTGAGAGGGAAAAGTTTGTGATCCCAGTATGGGAGAAAAAATGACATTAAAATCAGCGGTGAGAGTTGGGGGTGGATCTGGGGCAGAACTGGCTTTACCAACCAAAGAGGTGTTTTGATGCCACTGATGCTTGTCCCTGAGCCGCATATACAATAGCTCTATGGCTAAATGTTAGGTGCATCAATACTGGGTTAAACTGGTATTCTATAACAGAACCTACAGTAAGCACCTGAGTTCCATTATAGAAAAGCTGCTACCATGCACTCTTGGGGCACCTAAATAGAGGCACTCAGTCTTGTGCTGCTTGAATTGCCCTCTAAGAAGACAGTTTTATAACAGGCATCTTTGATCAGGGCTTCTCAACCTAGCCTTTGGGGAACCCCAGGCTAGTCTGGTTTTCAAGATAGCCACAATGAATATGCATGAGCCACATTTGCATACACTGCTTCCATTGTATGCAAATACATCTCATGTATATTCAATGAAATATCTTGAAAACCAGACCGGCTTGGTGTGCCTCTAGGCAAAGGTCATAGGCACATGTTGCACCTATTTAAAAAGGCAGCATATGAGTCTATGTAACATAACATAGTAACATAGTAAATGATGGCAGATAAAGACCTGTACGGTCCATCCAGTCTGTGCCTTTATAAAACAGCCTATCTGAAAGCTCCTGCACAGAGCTACTCTTGCTTCAAGGCTTTTCTTTCTGAGCTTGCATGGGTATGTGTGTAATTTATAGCACATGCATGCAGGGGCAGACTGACGGGGATCTGGGCCCCTCCCACATCTCTCCCCCTCCCTCCTCTCCAGATCCAACACCTTTCTTCCCTCCCACCCCCCAGATGCAACATCTCTCTCCCTCTAGTTCTTTCTTCCTTCCCCAGGTGGACCATCTCTACCTCTCCCTCCCTCTAGGTGCACCATCTCTGCCTCTCCCCCACAACAGGGTCCAACATCTCTGCCTCCCTTCCTCCATTCCCTAGGTCCAACATCCCTCTAACTTTGGAGGCAAACATCTCCCCCTCTTTCCTCTCCTCCATCCCCAGGTTCAGCTCTCCCCTCCCCCCCCCCAAAAAAAAAAAATTAACTTACAAGTCCTTTTTTTCGTACAGGGTCCTGGCATAGGCTGTCTGCCACTGACTATAACCTTCTCTCTGCTGCAGCCTGCCCTTGCAGAAGCAGGAAGTTATATCAGAAAGGGGCAGGCCACTGCAGATAGAAGGTTCTGGTCAACGGCAGACAGCCTATGCCAGGATTCTGTATGGAGAAAGGAACTTTTGAGGCAAACGCAGGAGTGGAGAAGTGTCAGAGACAGGGCTGATGCTGGAGCGGGTGAGAGAGAAGAGAAGTACCAGACTTAGGGATGTAGGGAAGACAGGTGTCAGTCATGTGGGGAGGAGTTACTGACCCCCCCCCCCCCCCAACTGCTCTGAGCTCTCAAGCACTGTCTGGTTGTTCGAATGGTCAATCCGCCCCTGCATGTATGTGTCTCGCAATGCCACTCTCTGCTCAACTTCTGCCCTGGGGAACAGCTCTGTGTATTGCCTCATAATTTCATATTTTATAAGTCCCTATTTCTGCATGTAAATCACTGTTTTACATTAAGAAAGGTTTATAAAATATAACCCTCCTAAGCCACGCTGAATTCTGAGAATGTTTCATTTGTCCTCTCTCACATATCTTCAGAGAAAATTATTTAGTCTCTCTGCCTATTCAGGCTTTGGCCTCCATGTCCAAGGAAAACCCTTTCTAAGATACACATCCTCCATAACTTTCCATGTTTTCCAAATCTTATGAGAGTGGCTAGTTTGCTAAATGATTGCCATTATGCTAGATATGACATTTGTTCTTTACAGCAACATAAAATCTTAATCATCTCACTCTGTGCTAGACAGACAAAATGGAAGAAAGTACCAGGTAAGACCTTGGAAAGGGCACAGAAGATTCTTGAGGAAGAGTGGAGCAAATTGGAATGCAGGCAGGAATGCAAAATGGTAAGAGTGATAAGTGGATGAGCTAATTACACATACACAGTGCCGGTTTTGTGTATACAAGTGAGCCTTTTGGGTGTTCTTATGAGATCCAGTGATAAGACAATAGACCAAGGATGGGCAACCATGGTCCTCGAGGGCCACAACGCAGTCATGTTTTCAAGATTTCCACAATGAATATGATTGAGATCTATTTGCATACAATAGAAGCAGTATACACAAATCAATCTGATGCATATTCATCGCGGAAATCTTGGATTGTGGCCCTCGTGGATCAAGGTTGCCCACCCCTGCAACAGACTGAGGGTCAAATGAATCAATATTCTGGAAACAAGATAAGGAAAAGATAAATCCCTTTGTAACACAGTAACATAGTAGATGACGGCAGAGGCGGCAGAGAAAGACCTGTACAGTCCATCCAGTCTGCCCAACAAGATAAACTCATATGTGCTACTTTATGTGTATACCTGACCTTGAACGTAGAAGTCTGCCCAGCACTAGCCCTACCTCCCAACCACTAGCCCCGCCTACTACCACCGGCTCTGCCACCCAATCTCCGCTAAGCTTCTGAGGATCCATTCCTTCTGAACAGGATTCCTTTATGTTTATCCCACGCATGCTTGAATTCTGTTACCGTTTTCATCCACCACCTCTCGCAGGAGGGCATTCCAAGTATCCACCACTTTCTCTGTGAAAAAATACTTCCTGACATTTTTCTTGAGTCTGCTCCCCTTCAATCTCATTTCATGTCCTCTAGTTCTACCACCTTTCTATCTATGGAAAAGGTTCATTTGCAGATTAATACCTTTCAAATATTTGAACGTCTGTATCATATTACCCGTTTCTCCTTTCCTCCAGGGCATACATGTTCAGGTCAGCAAGTCCCTCCTCATACGTCTTGTAACACAAATCCCATACCATTTTAGTAGCTTTTCTTTGCACCGCTTCAATTCTTTTTATATCCTTAGCAAGATATGGCCTCCAAAACTGAACACAATACTCCAGGTGGGGCCTCACCAATGACTTATACAGGGGCATCAACACATCTTTTCTTCTGCTGGTCACACCTCTCTCTATACATCCTAGCAACCTTCTAGCTACAGTCACCGCCTTGTCACACTGTTTCGTTGCCTTCAGATCTTCAGATACTATCACCCCAAGATCTCTCTCCCCGTCCGTACATATCAGACTCTTACCGCCTAACACATACGTCTCCCATGGATTTCTACTCCCTAAGTGCATCACTTTGCATTTCTTTGCATTGAATTTTAATTGCCAAACCTTAGACCATTCTTCTAGCTTCTGCAGATCCTTTTTCATGTTTTCCACTCCCTCCTGGGTGTCCACTCTGTTACAAATCTTAGTATCATCCGCAAAAAGGCAAACTTTACCTTCTAACCCTTCAGCAATGTCACTCACAAATATATTCAACAGAATCGGCCCTAGCACCGATCCCTGAGGCACTCCACTACTCACCTTTCCCTCATCTGAGCGAATTCCATTATCCACCACCCTCTGGTGTCTGTCCATCAACCAGTTCCTAATCCAGTTCAGCATGTCGGGTCCTATCTTCAGCCTCTCAAGTTTATTCAAGAGCCTCCTGTCGGGAACCATGTCAAAAGCTTTGCTGAAATCTAAGTAGATTACGTCTATAGCACGACCATGATTCAATTCCCCTGTCACCCAGTCAAAGAATTCAATGAGATTCGTTTGGCACGATTTACGTTTGGTAAAACCATGTTGACTCGGAAATTGTAACTTATTGGCTTCCAGGAAATTCACTATCCTTTCCTTCAGCATTGCTTCCATTACTTTTCCAATAACCGAAGTGAGGCTTACCGGCCTGTAGTTTTCAGCTTCTTCCCTATCACCACTTTTGTGAAGAGGGACCACGTCCGCTGTTCTCCAATCCCACAGAACCTCTCCCGTCTCCAAGGATTTATTAAACAAATCTTTAAGAGGACCCGCCAGGACCTCTCTGAGCTCCTTCAATATCCTGGGGTGGATCCCGTCCGGTCCCATGGCTTTGTCCACCTTTAGATTTTCAAGTTGTTCATACACACTCTCTTCCATGAACGGTGCTATATCCACTCCATTCTCATATGTACTTTTGCCAGTCAATCGTGATCCTTCTCCAGGATTTTCTTCTGTGAAAACAGAACAAAAGTATCTATTTAGCAAATTTGCTTTTTCTTCATCATTATCTACATAGCGGTTTGCAGCATCTTTCAGTCTCACAATTTCCTTTTTAGTCTTCCTCCTTTCACTAATATACCTGAAGAAATTTTTGTCACCCCTCCTTACATTTCTAGTCATTTGTTCTTCCGCTTGCGCTTTCGCCAGACGTATCTCTCTCTTGGCTTCTTTCAGTTTCATCTGGTATTCCTCTCCGTGTTCCTCTTCTTGAGTTTTTCTGTATTTCAGGAACGCCAACTCTTTAGCCTTTATTTTCTCAGCCACTTGCTTGGAGAACCATATCGGTTTCCTTTTTCTCTTGCTTTTATTTGCTCTCCTTACATAAAGGTTTGTGGCCATATTTATAGCTTCTTTCAGCCTGGACCACTGTCCTTCCACTTCTCTTATGTCCTCCCAGCCCCTCAGCTCCTTCCTCAGGTATTCCCCCATTTTAGTAAAGTCAGTATGCTTGAAATCCAGAAGTTTGAGTTTTGAGTGGCCACCCTCCACTTCAGCTGTCATATCAAACCAAACTGTTTGATTGTCACTGCTGCCCAGGTGGGCACCCACTCGGACATTTGACACACTATCCCCATTTGTGAGCACCAGATCCAGCATCGCTCCCGCCCTCATGGATTCCGTCACCATTTGTCTGAGCAGAGCACTTTGAAAAGCATCCACGATCTCTCTACTTCTTTCTGATTCCGCAGATGGACCTTCCAATCTACATCCGGCAGATTGAAATCTCCCAGCAACAGCACCTCTCTCTTCTTTCCCAACTTTTGAATATCTGTGATCAGATCTTTATCTAGTTCCTCCAATTGTGTCGGAGGTCTGTAGACAACACCAACGTGGACAGAGGTTCTATCATCTCTTTTTAAGGTGATCCATATAGCTTCTTCCTTTCCCCAGGTCTCTGTCATTTCAGTCACTGCGATATCATTTCTCACATACAGAGCTACTCCTCCACCTTTACAACCATCTCTATCCTTCCTAAATAGATTATAGTCTGGTATGTTTGCATCCCATTCATGGGAACCATTGAGCCATGTCTCCATGATCGCAACAATGTCTAAGTCTGCCTCCAACATCAGGGCTTGAAGGTCATGAACGTTATTGCTTAGACCTGCGAGCATTTGTGGTCATCGCTTTCCATCTACATTTCAGTGGAATTTTAATCTTCTGTTTAGTTTCTTGTTTAGTCTCACATCCTGCTATGTTGGTAAGAAGTGATTTGCTAAGATTGTTGTTTTCATTACTTTCTTTTCTACTGACGCATCTTGTCTTTAGCTTTAGCTGGGAGTGACCACTTGAAGTGAACTGCCTCCATATGCCACCCCCGCCTTCTAGTTTAAATGCCTAGAAATATATTGTCTGAATTTCTCCCCAAGGATTTTTTTTCCTGCCACATTGAGATGCAGCCCATCGTTACAGTATAGTCTTTTGTTTTTCCATGTATTGCCCCATCCTCCTATGTACCTAAATCCTTCTTGGTGACACCAGGCTTTGAGCCAGCTATTGAAATTCTCAGTACTTTGCAATCTTTTCTCTCCTTTTCCAAAGGTAGGTAGTACTTCAGAAAAAGCTATTGTTTGTATCAAAGGTTTTAACCCCTCTCTTTGTGTTTTTGTTTTGTTTGTTTTTTTGGTTGGTTGGGTTTTTTTCTAGTTTTTCAATCTAGTAGCTATCTATTATTTGGTATTCCTCCTAGTATAAATGATAATAAACAAATATTTTTAATGCATATGTTTCTCTGTTTTATTCTCTTCTTTGGTTGTAGTGGTAAAGTTTTGTAATTTGTGCAGATTTCATACCTACATCCTTTTGTGTTCCTTTCCTTTTACCAAGACCCTTAAAATCTTCATTATTAATGATCACACAGTATCCACGAGGCTCTGCTATCATCCTGTATACATCCCCAACCTGTAGACACAAACAAAGGATATACACTTCTTTATTATGCATTTATTTTTGCATAACTAATTTTGATACAAATAAACTAAGTCAAAATCAAATCACAGACAGCAAAAATGCAATATCATGAAAACACAAAGTGAGGGGTATCTAACAATTTAATTACTATTTATGACTGAATCTGCTGTGATTTGATGTACATTTTTAAAATTTCGATAAATATAGAGTAAATAAAATCATTCCACTTAAGACACAATGTGGGCCTACACACCAGATCAGATACCCATAACAACTCTGTTTTGGACATACTCAGTTTTAACTGCATTACTTCAAACCAGTTTTGCAGCAACTCCAAATTTTTCAGTCTCTAGAGAACTGCAGGGGTAACCAAAGGGGATTGAAGAGTCAACCTACAACCCTTGTGGCTTGCTGGGACCTATGGCAACTAGCCACACCAAGATAGAGCCTTTGAGCTAAAGCTAAGGGCTACAGAGGACAACAACTTTCAAGCTCAACTGGAGGTAAGGGCCATTGTCCAAACCCCAGGACAGTAGTTCCCACACCTGGTCCCAGAAGCACCCCAGCCAGTCATGTTCTCAGGATATCTACAATGAATATTCATGCGAAAGATTTGCATACAGCAGAGGCAGTGCATGTATATCTCTCTCAAGAATATTGTGAACATCCTGAAAACTTGACTAGTTGGGGTGTCTCCAGGACCAAGTTAGGGAATCACTGCCCCAGGAATTACACTAGCCCAAGGACTACCTTGAGGATACAGGACTGCATCCTGGGGAGTCAAGCCTACCTAAAGATCCTACTGTACCAGCCCAGACCTCACCATCTGCTGGAGGTAGAGAAATACTGAAGAGTCACAGGGAATACCATCCTTTATATTGGTGATGTCACTGGAACAGTTCAGAATCTCTACCTCTATCTGCTGGTAGTAGGACTTAACCATCTGGACTGGTCTAGCAGGATGATAAAGAACAACTGTAATATATTTCCAGTTACACCCACATATACAAGGTACTGTAACATGTCCTACTCTTCTTTTGTGCACAAAAGTACTTCACTCCCTGTACTGTACTGATCCCTCAAGCTTTTGCAGTCCAAATGTATGACCCTGCATTTTTTAAGATTAAATCTTAGCTGCCAAATTCAAGACCATTCTTCAAGCTTCACTAGATCCCTCTTCCTGCTAGCCACACCCTATTACAGATATTCATATAATCTGCAAAAAGACAAACCTTACCAGACAGCCCTTATGCTGGGGTGGGGGGGAGAGGGATGCAGTACTTCTGTGCATAAAAGGAGAGAAGGACTTGGGAGTGATAGTTTCTGATGATCTTAGGTGGCCAAACAGGTGGTCTCTGAAGCCAATGCAGGGCTTAACCAAGACAGACTATTTGAAGAACCCACCGGTCAGAAGTTACAAGGGGCCACCTTTCTTGGTAAAACTTCAGCCTCCCCCAACCGGTAAGTCATCTACGACAGTCATTTTTACAACAGCTATGCTCTGCTGGAGTCAGTCAAAAGCTTGCCCTCTGCTTTGACTGGGGAGCCATCTGGGCCTTAGACGCATGCTGTTGATGAGGAGACTGAGCGAGCTGGGACTGGCGAGGTGTACCTATGCCTCAGAGTAATAAATACTTCTCCTTGACTTGTCAAAATGTTCCTTAGAGGAGGAGGCAGGTGCAGAAGGCACCCGTCGGGAGAGAGAATCAATAGTATCAGTGTCCTTCTTAATGAGGTCAGCGACCTCTTCCTCCTTCCGTCCCCAGCACGTGGCAGGACCACCGAGTCCAAGTCAGAGACACACAGCCATGAGAGTCTGCACATTGCTATACTCTGGGCAGAGATCCTAGAGGCCACATCAAAAGTGTCATAGGTGCCCCTGGCCATGAACTTACGACATGTCTTCTGCTGCTTAACCAGCTGGCAAAGAGATTCAGCCTGCTCTGGTGGGAGAGTCTGCCAAATCAGACATACTGCGCACCAAGGACTGCAAGTACAGGCTAGTGTAGAACTGGTATGATTGGATATGGGAGATGAGCATGGAGGCCTGACACATCCTCCGCCCCAAAGAATCCAGTGTTCTAACATCTAACAGGGGGCACCGAAGCATAATCTCAAACTCCTGGCTCTTTTGAGTGTGGATTCCACCACCAGGGAATGATGAGGCAACTAAGGCCTATCAAACCCAGACTGAATCTGGTACATAATGTCAATCTTCTTGGGGAGGAAAAGTACCGATAGAGGGGTCTCCCAGTTCTGTACCATTACAGCCTCCCTGGGCCAAGACCTCGACCTCCACTTCCAAAGGAATTCAAACAACAGCCAGCATCTCCTTTACAAAAGAGGGAAAGGAAAGGCTCTCAAGTGGAGACTTCCTCCTTTAATGTGGAGGGAAGGGATTAGATGGGAATACCATAAGACTCATCCTCCGAGAAGTACCATGGATCCTTTTCTGAGTCCCATAAGCGCTTCTCACCAATGTTGGCCAAGATTTTCTCATGGGAGGGTAGACTAAGCCTGCCGCAATATAAAGGTACCATGACCCTGAGAGGGACATTGGGGCGTTGAGATGTCAGCTCTTGCCTCGACTCCGGTGAAGCTTCCTCCACAATGTCGAGGGTGTGCCAGCATGGATGGCAGTCAACACCGAGACTGCAAGCAGCAATGGTGTCAGAGACTTCACCACAGGCTGATAGCCATGCAGGACTGTAGCAAGAGGCAGGACTGGCGCAAGTACCCCAGACACTGATGCACACTACAAGAACCCTGCCAAAAGCTCAGGGAGCAAGGCCTAGAGGCGCTCATCAAGGGCCAACATCGGGAAAGGCTGGGGTGCTAGTGTAGGCTGATAAATTTGTGAGGTTGAAGCAGGTGCCCGTTCCTGGCTGTGTGGAAATCCATGCATCGGCAACTCCTGTATAGAAGGGGAGCAGTTCTCCTGGTGCCAACGCTTCTCGGGGACCAGTGAAATCTTTGGTGCCCCAGAGCTCTCGGCACCATGCATAGAATTGATACCAATGCTTCCTCCAATGTCTGGCATCAATGCTCCCTGGTGCCAGTGAATTTGCTGCTGTAAAGCCAAATATTGCAAAGGGTTGCCTATGTAGAAAAAGAAATGCCCCGGTCTAAACATTCACAATGTGCAGAGTTATTTTACAAAAGGCTCACTAAATGTGGATCCTTATGTAAAATGCCTATAAGACTGAAGAAAATACACGTTTGGGGGTATGTAGAGCAAAACAGCTTTTACAATTACTAGTCACTGGAATAATCCTAGTATGCCCCCTCAAACGGCTTAGATACAGTGTTGGTTTGGAATATGCATGCACTAGATCAATTCAAAAATCTAAAGATAATTATTGCAATGCTGAAGAAATCTGGAAACAACTTCTTTGTTAATGAAGACGGGCAGGAGCTCTTGGCTTGACTGACTGAACATACTTCCATTAGAACAGGATTTATTAAGCATAATATGTTGCTATTTGTAAATATAACACAACTTGTTGTAAAAATATGGTGGGAAGAATAGCCTAGTGATTAGAACAGCAGACTGGGAACCAAGAAAGCCAAAACCTGCTTTTCCTCTGTGAGAGGCCTTGTGACCTTGGATAAGTCACTCATTCCTATTGCCTAAGGTACATGCTTAGATTGCTAATTCTCTGGGTCAGGAACGTAATTGCACCCACACTGTTCAGTATATGTCCATATTGAGCAGGTTATAACACTATAAAAAATGATCAATATAATAATTATAGCAGTAGCATCCTTTCAGACAACAGACTGGTCAAGTACTCCAGTCCTTTGATTTTATGGTGCATTTAAACCAGAGTAAAAAGATGTTAAAAAATGATTAGGTATTATAAAGATAAATAGAGAGAAAATGAAGGAAGAGGAATCCTGGGAGACAGTAGTACATAGATTAGATTCTCAGTATATACCACATAATGCAAACAGGCCGAACTCTAGGAGCAGATATTACAATTAAGGTAACGCAACAAAAAAAAAGGTTTGGTCTTCTTATTGGTATACCAAGGAGCTAAAACTTATAAAACAGATGTGTAGGTATTTTGGGCCTCTTTTACTAAGCCATGCAGGCAATTCCTGGTACGGTAAATGAGAGGAAACCCATTCAATTCCTATGGACTTTCTCATTTGCTGTGCGGGAATCGCTGAAGCAGCTTAATAAAAGCCCTTTGAGAGGTGATGGAAAATATGAACAAGAATGGTGGAAACAGGTAAACAGTTATTTAAAAAAGTATTATAATTGAAAAACTTTTTATGACTAGAATTCTTAGACAGGGATAAAAATTCACAAGTGTTCTTTCCATTAGTGAAAGAGCTTATGGCTTTTTGCCAGTTCAAGTAACCAAATACTGACAGCTAATGATTTTGCACGATATTTTGAAGAGAAGGTAATTTAAACGGCAGCTAATTCACAGAAAGGTACCACAAGAAAAGTGGAGGATTTGATTGAGATTATAAACACTGATTTACAGATATAGGGTGTATTGGCTGATTGTATAAGTGTAACCCCTTGGTTTGTTTTAGATTTATGATAGAGTGAGCCCTGGGTAACAAGTCACTAGGGGAGTGACAGGAGGACCTGGGAGGAGCTCAGAGGTTATAAAAGGGAAGTTCAGGGGGAAAAGATTGTCCTTGGTTGCCTGCAGTCTACCCATGGCTGAGGTGAGACTTTCATGATGGCAGCCCGAAGGGAGAAGACAGTTATAAGGAGTCTAGCCCGGATGGTAATAAAATACAATGAGAGAGTGAATCCGCTCTAGAATTCAATCAGGCCACAGGACAGTTATAAGGGTTTTGCACATGTGTTAACCCAGAAAAGACCATTGCTTGTGACCATCTTGAAAAGTAATTATGAGTTAAACCTGGACTATATTAAGATCAATGCAGTGAAATCATCAGTTATCCAGTTGAATAAATGCTCCAGACCTTTGGACTGTCCCAGTATGGCAGTACTTATGAGTGTCAAAATACTGGTAAACACCAACATTATCAAGCTTCTTGGTAGCACTACCTCTTTTTCTTCTTTCTTCCTATCTCCCAGTTGACTTGCAGAGGCCATTTCTGTAGAGGAATTATTTTGCCAAGGCTGGTATTCTGTACAGGAATAATAATAAAAAAAAGAATAAAATAAGCATCTATGAGATGAAATTCCCTCTTCTTTCACTCAGTGTACAACTTAGACATTTCTCAAATAACCCCATATATTTGACTTGCAAAGTCCCCCAAGTATCCATGCTGGCTGCCCTGCTTTCTAATGTTTTCCTTTCCCGCATACTTACCTTTATAAAGTCTCTCAGTCTAACCCTTTTTGCCTATGTGGACAATAGCCAAATTCTGGAGCATTTCCACCCTGATGATGTCCAGGCTATTAGCATACTTCACCGCAAACTAGACCAGATTTCAAATTGGCTCTACTCTAGTTAGCAGAATATAAACCCAGAGAAATGTAAGAGCACCCTCTTTGAACATACTAACTTACACCCTCCTGCTGCACCTATTCTTATGGCAGGCACTCCAATCTCCCTGACTCAGTCAATATGGATTCTGGGGGTAACCTTAGACAGCACCCCATCTTTTGGTCAGCACATTTCATATGTATGAACTGCTTTTTCAAACTGAAAATGATTTATTCTGTCCCCTGCCTCTTCTCGATTCTGCTCTCATCCATTCACTAGTGACTTGCAGCCTGGATTATTGTAACATCCTTCTCAAAGGGACTAGACACAAAGACATCTACAAGCTCCAACAAGTACGGAAATCAGCAGTGCACTTAATAACAGTTTCAGGCAATCCAATCATGTACTCCACTCTTTAAGCTGAGCATCTAGTGTCCCATCAAATCTCCTATAAGATACTTCTTCAGGTCCATAAAATGTACCACTCAGGATGCCCCTCTTATTTATCACAGATGTTGTTATCCTACCAACCCTCCAGGGATTTCTGCTCATCTCATCATAACCACCTCCAGGTTCCCTCATTTTGTGTTATCCACCTTTTGATTATTTGGAATAAGATCTTCAGTGCTACAGGCCCCACCCTATGGAATACCCTTCCCACTGACCTGTGTCTGGAACCCTCAGTGGAAAAATTCAAGTCCACACTCAAGACATTTATGTTTCTTGATGTTTATGGCTCATGACTCACCCTCCATCGCCCCTCAACTGGGAGAGGACCACTAAGTACAACAGCGCTGGACTAGCAGACTATCCATCTAGTCTGTTAGCTTCTCTGTACAGCTCTCTCCACTCTTCCCTTTCCTTCAGCTACCTTACTCTCCTTTCCTGTCCTTATTGTAGTTTATATCTACTTTGCTAATTATTCTGTCTTGATAGGCTCCTCTATGGCAGTATAGCAAATTTTTAATAAACTTGAAACTTGACTCAGATGATACTATTCTGGGGGCTGGGGGTGGCAACTGCTCCTGAAATTCGTTGATATGGGGCCTCTTTGGGACTCCGACCCTGAATGCTGTCACATTGCTAGAGGGTAAGTGTCAGGCTGAAAGGCATGTGAAGATCACCACCACTCTTTTGAGGCATACGTTCAGAGAAGTAGGAGGCCTGACTAAGTGAATCATTCTTTGAGAAGTATAATCATTTCTCTGGTAAGCTTAAGATCTTTGGAGAAGAGTGAACTTGTAGTGCCTGCTCTTTAGTGATTATGCTCGGAAGTGACATGAACTGGTGTCTTTTCCATTATCAGCCCACTGGAGTGAAATAAACTGCAAAATGAAATTCAACTGCCAATATTTAAAAAGCATTTGAGAGAATATGTCAGGCCTATTATATGCCTGCCTGAATTAGAGTGCCTTGTTTGGAACCATAAGAATTTTGAGTAGTGTTTGCTGAAAATGTATTTCTGCTTTTTTGACTGTTTGTATGTGTTAAATGTTTGTGGTTGTTATTATATGTATGTTGGGCTGCACTCCACCCTAGATAAAAGTGGATTAGAAATAATAAATTCTAATTCTAATCAGTGATGGGCACATAGGGTAGGATTACTAGGAGAGAATACATTTATCGAGTGTAATGAGGACAGCGGAACCTTAATGCATAGCTTTTGGAGATGCCCAGTAGTTCAGGGATTTTGGAAGAAGGTTGCAAGATTCAGGGACCCAATATGGACCATGTTTTGGCAACAACACCTGCATCAGTAGTCAGAAAATCCGAATGCATCCGAGGCGAAGTTTGGAGGCTAGAAAACAAGACGTTAGGATAAACTCTTTTCTTCACATTGAAAACTAGTTTCCAGGAGTTGCTGGCTCCAAGTGTCTCAAGAAAAGTAAAGAAAATTGGATATTCTTTTTGATGTAACATTCACTAGACCTCTACCTCTACACTGTTACACATTTAAATTTGATGCATGTGAATGGTTTGAGGCTTTCTTTGAGATGTGGCTGCCCTATATTTAGTCTCTCCCTGTGAGAGCAAAAAAATATATAATTTTAAATGCTTGAGTGAGTGTGAAGAACTGGGCTGTATGGGTTGAGTAAGTTGCTATGATCTGCTGCTGGACGACAGAGGTGGCTACATGAATGTGTCAGCAGAATGAAGGGTGATGGGGAGGAAAGAAGGGTTTACATATAAAAGGGAAAACTGTATGTATTCTTGGCCATGAAGACTACAGATGACTTGGTTGTATGTTTCATTTGCCTTGGATTGATAAAAATAAAAAATAATTGAACTAAAACAAGAAGTACAGAGGTAGCATTGAATCACAGAAAAAGAAGAAATAATGAATAAATACTTAGCTAGAGAAGGGTCACAAGTAGACAGTAGGACATATGTAGAGAGCTAAATACCAAATCATTCACAGACACAAGAGTTTGCATAGATCAAAAAGTGGACAGTGCAAAGATGGTGGGCAAGATATATCTTAACAAGGTTATGGCAGCTCCACTCACATTTGACAAATGACCCTTTTTCATAGAAATTAGGGTTGCATTTCAATTAAAAATTTAATCATGATTAATTGTGCAATTAAAGGTGTTATTTATTTATTTATTTATTTTCCCCACTGCAGCTCCTTGTGACTCTGGGCAATGGAGGGTTAAGTAACTAGCTCAGAGTCACAAGGAGCTACCATGGGAAAAAAATAGCATACCTTTAATCACGTGATTAATCGCAATTACAAATTTTATGTGAAAATATTTTTATTGTCATGTGGACCAAGAACAACAAACAATGCACAAGCAATCATATAAAGGCAATCAGGCTTATGATAAGGCAATGCAATTGGCATGACAATAATCTTTTCACCCCTCCTTCCCAAACCCTCTCCCTACCCACCCCAAAACCCTCCCCCAACTCAACCTCCCCTATACCTATATTAAAAGTACCAACATCTAAGATGTAACAAGACATGGTCTGCATACAGAATCCCAAGCTCCAGCCCGACAGAGCTCACATATCCAATGTATTCAAGATAGAGGAGAAAACTTGAGTGATCAATGTGTTCAGATAGGGTGTTCAGACTTTTAGAAATCATTTCTTTGCTGGGTGTCCTCGAGTGTCCACCGAGAGTCATTCCATAATCAAAAGGTTATGCATTTGATTGCACCATAACATCAAAGAGGGAACAGTATCTTTGATCCAGGATAAAAGAGTAAGCACTTTGCTATCAATGAGGCTTTCTGCAAAAACAAATTGTATATCTGAGTGCCCTCCACAATGTCAATCATGTTGTCCAGGAGGCTATTGTGTGAAGTGGCAACCCATTGTTTGTTATGCATATGGCTCAAATGGGCCCACACTGCCATCCAAAACTATCCAATAATGTGTAGTCCCATATCCACTGATTGTAGGAAGCATCCGAATGGCTACACTTGGGACAGGTCCCATCTGTGGGAATTCTATCTTCTTTGCTCTCAAAGGGAGAATGTACATACACATCAGAAACTTTTAATGTAATTCCTGAAACTGCGCACTCTCTACCAGGTGCAAACTTCCTTTCAAACTTTTCTGAAGGCATTCTGCAGATTAAGATCCAAAATCTCTGTCCCAAATTGCCACCACCCAAGTGGGGTCAGGAGCCCAGCAGTTTCTTTAAGGTTTCATAGTAGTGGCCCAACAAACCTTTAGTCACTTCTTATTAAATGAAGACTCCAGAAAGGCAACTCGAGAGGTTCAAAATAGGTGGGGAACAAAGTGATGTAGCTGATCATAAGAGTACCGGTCCAAAGATTGCAAGTTATACTCTTTTCTAATGCCTCTAAGGATAGTATTTGAGTTTCATCCTCCTCAATCACATTATGCACCAGGACTATACCTTGCTCCTCCCACAGAGAAAAACATCCCTGGGCCAAACCCAGGGGAAAGTCTAAATTCCCCACCAGTGGTAAGTAACACGAGCAATGGATCGGAAGAGCAAATCTCTTATGAAATAGATTCCAAGGCGAATCATCACATGGGTCTTGATTGACTTCGCCAAGCAGTGTGCTTTGGCATAAAGAAGAAAGCCCAAATAAGGGTGCCCAATCTGCCAGTCAAAATCTACATCACAATAATCAGTTGTATGGAAAACCCAATCCCTCACATATCGCAGGTGGCAGGCGATATTGTACGCTCTTAAATCTAGTAAGCCTAAGCCACCATACCTAGGAACAAATTGCAACTGGTGGAGAGAAGTATGGTGTCACTTCCTTCCCCAGATGAATTTGCACAGTAGAGAATTCCAAACAGTCAAATCACAAGGCGATTACAAATTTTAATCAAAATGCAGGTCTAAAAAAATGAAAGAATAAAATGTAATGAAAATATATGATATACAAAATACAAATTACAAAATTACAAATTAAAGAATCAAAAACAGCATGCAGAATAACTATAAACAGTCTTACAGTTTTCACTGCCTGCTTCAGAAAAGCAAGCCTAAATAAAAAATACAAAGGGAATAACAAACTGGTATGGTGGCTCAGATAAGTGCATTACTATGCAGAAGTTTCCCCAGTTCAATTCCTTGAAGGGACTTCCACTCTTCAGGTCAACCAGCACTAAGAAAAGTGCAAGGTAAATAATGTTTGTTTTTCTTGGTTTAAGTTGTTCATTAAAAATATTCACAGACAATAAAAAGCTCTACCACTTATAAAGGGCACAAATAAAATGCATATCTGTTTGTGCATTTAGAAAAGGTGATTTTAAAAAAGAAAAACTTTTGGTTGTGCTACTTTGAGTCATATGATTGCTCCTTGCTCATAAGCAGTGGGAATTTAAACTTTCACCTGTGCACTACAGACCATCAGCGTAATAAGTAATAACTGAGGTTGACCTGTGTCATGGATATTTAATAGACAATGCACACTGAGACTAAGAAAATAAGAATAAAATACCTTCTTTGAATGTCATTTCCTGAAAAGAGGTCTCGAGGGGGGACTGTTGTTCAGTTGAGGCTGAAAAGTAAAGAGATTTATTTTTAGAGAATTCATAATAGAATGTACCATTTTCCTGTATGCAGACAAACCACAGATTTGGAAGGAACACCAGAATCCCACGGGGAAGCAGCAACAGGAAAACAGGAGTAGGAAACGGATCCAGACACTTCAAACACAGACCAAGGAACAACCAATATGAGATTAAACCTTTTATTGATGATTCTTAATGATTTTATTTATTTATTGCATTTGTATCCCACATTTTCCCACCTTTTTGCGGGCTCAGTGTGGCTTACAATAAGATATGAATAATAGAAATACATTTGTTACAACTTGGTTATGGATTACATTGTGCAGAGTTGTGCGAGACATTCAAATATCATTAGGAATATAGCAATGGGACATCAACATAGAAACATTGGAAGGAGACAATGGGAAGCTAAAAGGGCAGTATGGTGTACATAGACATATGGTGTACATAGTTCCGTGAATAAATGTATGATTGACTGGATTACGGGATGAGGGATCAGAAGTGGATGTGTGTTGCATTGATGAACTGTGAGTATGGACTCTATGTGTTTTGGCTCTTTCTGTAAGTTTGTTCAAACAGGTGAGTCTTCAGTAATTTACGGAAGGAAGCTTGTTCGTTGATGACTCGACTTGGAACTGTGTCGGCACTTATGTGCCTGCCTCAGTCAAAAATGAGTCTGTCTTCAGAGAATTAATCACTAAAGGAGATCTTGAAAAAGACTGTTTATTTAGAAAATAATGGTCTCAAAGATTCACACTACTGGCAAATGCTAGTCAAAAGACTCCTGAGGTAGAAACGTATGTGCCGAAATACGGTGCCATGTCGCGTCATCATTAAGAATCATCAGTAAAAGGTTTAATCTCACATTGTTAGTTCCTTGGTCTGTGTTTGAAGTGCCTGGATATCTTTCCCACTCCTATTTTCCTGTTCCACTTTCCTGTACACCATGTTTCAACACAGCAGACAATCTCGAGAATTGACAATACTACAAGCCAATAATGCTAGCCACTCTCAGAGTCTCCTATTCATTCTCCATGATTGGTCTTAGTCTATTGGCAGCGACATGTAAATCTGGTAATTGATTCATATAGTCATCGACTTCTGAGGTATTTTCCTCCACATGTATTTATTTTTATTTTATTTTTTATTTATAGAGTCAGTATTCCTCCACTGCTGATTTGTATTGTTATAAATTGTAGTAGAGGACTTCCTCTTGTTTTGGAGACATAAGGCAGTCTATTCTATAATGGTAATTTCACATTTAATTGCTTTCACAGAATTGGCGCTTAGCACCCATATTTTTTGTGCCTAATTTTTGGCGCACTTTATTGAATCTATCCCTAAACTTGGCCATAATTACTGTACAGCTCACCTTAGTTTTGTTTAGGTACACTGAGGGGTGAAAATGCATAGCAACTATAGGTTTTCAAGGAGTAATTAACATTATTCACATTTCTAACCCATGTAACTCATGTTTATTTAAGATTTAATAACCACTGATATGAAGAGAAGAGATTCACCCAAGGCAGTGTACAATAGGTACAGCTTGATATAAGCAATTGTGTTAACAGCATTAACAGCTGTAAAATGACCAATTGTAAGTGTAATTCACAATTAGAACAGTGAGGTAAATGTGGAAAAAAAAGCGAATTAAATTTCTGGAAATACCAATATTTATTTATTTTAAAATTGTATACCCCACTTAACTCTCAGCAGTTTACAGCAAAACATTCACAATAAAATACAAATAAACCAACATAAAATACAAAATCAAATAAATTCTAATACAACATTATCTGCACTATTGATACTTCAAAAAATTATCAGATAGGAAAAGCCTGGGAAAAAAAGGTATGTTTTCAGATCTTTCTTAAACTGTCTTAAAGATGTAGAAAATCTCAACAGGCCTGGGAGAAAAATCCACAGTAATTGACGTGCCACAGAAAATGCACATTTTATTGTCTCTGCTTAGTGAATACATCTCAAATCTGGTACTTTTGCTTTATCATCGTTACATGCTCTCAGGGACCTTACTGACATCTGAAATGTTATTACATAAAAAAAGGAAAAACTCCATGTAACCCTTGAAACATGAAAACTAGCACCTTAAACTGTACTTGATATCTTACAGGTAACCAGTGCAAAACTTTCAACATAGATGACAAATGATCATACAAATTGTACTCCATCATTTACAATGTATTGTAAGCCACACTGAGCCCGCAAATAGGTGGGAAAATGTGGGATACAAATGCAATAAATAAATAAATACTTCTCCAAATGCCCAATCATAAGGGCAGCAACATTCTGTATCACTTGTAATGCATACATTTTATTCTGTGAAATACCTAGATAAAGGCTATTACAAAAATCAAGTCTAGACAAAATTAAACTCTGTACAAGGATCCTAAAGACATATGCCACAAGCACTGGTCTCAACTTTGCAACTAAATGCAAATAATAAAAACATGTCTGAACAATTTTCATCACCTGGTTCTGAAAAGAAAGATCACAATCTAACTGCATGCCCAAATTCCTCAGAGTAGTCCTAACAGAGATCCCAGTTTTTTCCAAACTAGATGTCAAATATGGAAGTAACTTTTGTGATAATCCAGAGGCTCCACTCGGGCACGATAAGCAGTTTGATAGTAAATCTGACTCCTTTTCTCAGCAGCCCAGGAAGAGCCTTAAGTAAGTTAGAAAACCCAAAAGGGCCCTGGAAAGGATGGTAACCCAGCCCTCTAATCACTCCCAGGACGCTGCAGAATCAGTTCGTGGGGGCGGGCAAGGATGCAGAGTTAGCCCAGTATCCCTGGCTCACTAAACAATACAGCATGGATTTACCTCAGGGTTGGGAGAGGGAGAGGCCAGCATGGGCTAACAAGAACAGGGAGGTGAGAGCTGAGGGAGAGGAGATGGAATGGGCAGAGCAAGCAGAGTTTCCAACTGCCTCAGAGCTACCTGTTCCTAAAGGAGCAGCAGCCATGGAGACTGCTACAGAATAAGTTGTGACAGGAGCTCAGTGCTTAAAACTGCCTGAAGGATTTCTTTTGCTTCACACTGTCCCAACGGGTGGTACTGTGTGTTTGTAATTACTGGTATGAGGGTGGCAGGACAAACTCAGCCACAGAAATGCTGAGTTGGTCAGAAAGTGTGTGAAAAACTATGAACTACCTGAAGATTTACCAGTGAACTTTAACTGGCAGTTTTTGTCTGTGCTTTTCTATTTTATTTTATTTTTTTATCTCTTGTGCTGGACAGAACTATGTTCAGGAAGGAGAAGGTTTAAACTTCCCCTGAATTGCCTGAGTGGCTAAACTGAAAGATTAAGAGAAACTGATTGTTAAAAGAACTTTATTGGAGGGCGGAGGGGTAAAGAGCACGCCTCCCTGTTTCTTTTGGGTGCCATGTGAATGCTACTACTATCAAGCACTGTGAACTACAGAAAGACTCATTTGCATGCGATTTCCTTCTTTTGGGGGGGGGGGGGAGGGGGAAGCCAGTCGGCCAGCTGAGTATGTGCAGATCAGCCAATCGCTAAGCGTGGCTGCTCTGTGCATGCTCAGAGCGGCTTTCATACACGCACAGAAGCTGCGTGTATGAAAGCAGTGTAAAACTTTTCTTTTTCTTGAAAACTTCAGGCCAAGCAGCATACAGCATTGGGATATGAAAACATTTGTGCTGCAAACAGACGAGACAGGATATCACTCCTTCTCCAGTTGCTATCAGAAGTGCCTGCTACCTACCAATCACAGCGAGTTAAGCTGACACCAGAGACGCTAAACGTGCTGTGATTGGCTGCTGGAACGGCTCAAGCAGGAGAACTCCGGGGATGGGGTGGGGGATTTGTAACTGCATGTATGAGAGCCGTGCAAAACTTTTTTTTTTAAACTACGCTTCCTCAGGGCAGCAAACTATTCTATTATGGGTGGCACAGGGGCAGTGGTGCTTAAACAGAAATGCTGTGCTACAGAAACATGGAAGGCACAAAATCACTCTTTACCAAGCATTTTTATCCCTCTGGGCTCAAACACTTCACTGCCTTCCCTGCTCCATCGCATCTCCTCTCTCCCCTAGGGTCCTTCTCCTCCTGCAGAAGTGGCAAAGGTGGCTGTGGAATACGTCCAACATAAAGAGCTGTCAGGACCGACAGCTCCAGACCTCTCGTTAAAATTTCAGCACTGAAGGTAGGGTTTGCTTCTGTGCATCCGTTCAGAAAAACGGTTGTGCATTGCCTTGCATGCACATTTGTATAGTAATTTGCTCATTACAATAGCTTTGCATTCCGTTTTCATTAGCTGCTACTGTGATAGGAAAATAGCTCGGAGAACCCTTTCGTACATGCCGCGTTTTACTCCTTGCTCGCTAAACCGGTTAGAACTAGTTTTAAAACCATGTTGCTGCCTCATTAGGTTTAGTGCATCTGGCCCTATGTCTGCTAAAGAAGGCATACGGAAAGAGAGTTGTCTGCTCCCAGGTCAGTAAGCCAGGTAAACAAAACTGAGATTACCACTGGCTGGATATGAACATTTTCGTGACTTTTCACTTTGTTTTTGTGAGGATAAATATCCTGATAAGCAGGACTGTAGTCCTGGACTGGATTAGGATAAGGAATGACATGTTTTCTTTGTGGGTTTGCTGATGTTGTAATTCAGCAGCATTGTCGAAGCCAGGAAAAGCTTTAATAAGGCTGCATCAGAACAACACGACCAAGGAGCCCGTTACAGTTCTTCCAATAAGCAATATTTCTGTTTTCTGCATATTAAGCAAGTCTATTCATTTTCATCCAAGATGCAATGCGCTTCATACAACGGATTAACTTCTACAGAGACATCATCACTCACTAATACAGGGGAAAAAATTGTACGTCGTAGGCATGCAATTTATAACACACGTTAAGCTCATCAAACACTTCCTCTATCGATGTCCTATAAATATTGAAAAAAGGGCCGATAAAGCTGACCCCTGCGGGACACCCATAGAAAATCTGTATAAAATCGATTTTTGCTGTCCCATTTATAATACAGTATCAGTAACGTAAACACTAAGGGGGTCTTTTACAAAGCAATGCTAACGTTTCTAGCTCACAGTAAAAATCAGCTGGTGATAAACACTGAGATGCCCATTATATTCCTGTAGGTGTCTCAACATTTACTGCCAGCTGATTTTTACCATGAGCTAAAACGCTAATGCAGTTTTGTAAAAGGCCCCCTAAAACAGAACAGTAGAACATTCATATCACAGAAATATAATGCGATGTCAGCAGAATACAAATAATACCCCACAACAGGCAGCATGATACTCAGAATGTCAGCACAACCTGATGAAATATCTTAACAGGCAGCACAGAGATTAAGTGCAGTTGGGCTATATAGACAAACAAGATGGATAAGACAAAGGCTTTGGTATAAATAAAAATGGCTGGCTAGATTGAGGATGAATTGTTACATATGGCTGTATAAGGAATATGAATCAGCTCTCAGTTACAAGGTGAGTGATTGGATAGTTGGTTGCCATAGCCATTAAAGGCTTGAAAGAAGTACCAGGTTTTCACCTGCTTCTGAAGTAGAGGTAGTCCTAAATTAGTGCCAGAGTTTGAGAGCTACTCCCAAAAAGGTGCATTGGCCAGTTATCACACTGTGTGATTCTGTTTGATGAGGGTACAGATAGGGATGCCCCCTGAGATGTCTTTAGAGGTCTCAGAAGTGTGTAGAGGGCTAATATATTCTTTAGGTACTATGGCCCATTTTGCATGAGGACTTTGAAAATCAGAATCTGTTTTATATTTGGCCCTGTAGGGTACTTGTAGCCAGTGTGGTTTCTGCAGGAAGGGTGTGATATGGTCACTCCACTTGCAACCCTCTATCAGTTATTCTACTTCATCCTCAATTAATTGGAGCTCCTGAATTCTATAAAAAGCGCTAAAAATTGGGCATGCAAATTTGGATGTGTACCCAATTTAATTAGCTAATTAGCACTAACTGGCTTAAAGACAAGCAATTATTGGCACTAATTAGAATTGAAATATGCGTAAATTTAGGTGCAGGATTCGTGCCTAAACTTTACATGTAAGTCAAATATAGGAGGCGTGGAAATGGGTGGGTCATGGGCAGATTGGGGGCATTACTTTCAGTTACGCACATAATTCTAGAATGTGGGATCCACGCCTAATTTAGGCATGAGCATTTGCGTCACATTTCCCTTGGTGTAAATGGCCATGTCTAAAGTTAGTCACAGTTCCTAGGCATAAGCGCAGTTTATAGAATAGTGCTGAGCGGGGAAGGGGGGTTCAGGGCCTATTTTTTAGGTGCCACTTATAGAATTCAGTCCTTAATAACTAATACCTCAGAGGGAGCAATCAAAGCATTTACAACAAAAAAGTATTCAGAAAGAAAAAAGAACTACAATAATGGATAGGAAAGAGGAGCAGAGGCAAGAGAGGACTAGGGGTTAGAGAGGAAGCACTTAAGGGTTTTTCAGCTGATGCAAGCATGTACCATCCAGTCTGACCAAGGTCAAGAGCATTACAGTAGTCTAGCCACAACATTATAATGGCATGGCCCACTGTGGTTAGTCTCATTTTCTCAATGTATGGGGAGGGATTTTGTCACTTCTACAGGTGTTAGAAGCAGTTTTTAAAGGTTGCTCAAATTTGCAGGATCTAAGTAAATGATGAGTTCAGCAGTATCCCAAGATTCCAGATCTAGGTGAAGTTTATAGTTCTCAAAAGGTGTTTTGTCATCAATTACCTGTTTGCTTGTGTTAGGAACCCCCAAAATGTAACTAGTTACTGTACTTATGTAAAAGTTTTGTTACTTTTACTTATAAAGAAGTACAGGAAAAATGTGTTACTTTTTCCAATGTAATAATTTTACCAGTTTTTACTACTTTTACCTAGTTACTTCTCATACTTGCAGATAAAAGTAAAAAGTAAAAGTGGCAGAGAGACTTAAATGATGATTCCTCTGTAAACCAAGTGAAACAGCAAAACCTGGAACAACAAACAGTGGATCATCGCATCTTACATTTTGGTGTTCAGGGAACAAAGCCAATGAGAATAATAGAGTTGTCTGTGCTTGTTGAACTGGTTACTAGTCGCCAGCCAAACAGACCAGTGATGAATTCAGTCACTTTGAAGCGGAGATTAATCTGAAGCTGGTTGCAATTCTTGGTAAACAGATATATGGCTCTATCTCAACAGACTTGCTGGACAGCCCATGGAAAATTTTGCATTTGCATGGCAGACCACTGGATTGATAGTCTGCTTGTCTGGCCTTAACACTGAAGAGTTTTCATACATTTGACATTCTTGTATCAGTTCTTGAAGATATTCAAACAGAGTTTGCCATCAAATGAAAAATTGTTAGGACAACAGGCAATGATTTCAATTTTGTGAAAGACTTCTCTGTAATTGGACAGCAGGACAATGATAAATATGAAGATGCAAGTGATGAATTAGCATTACCAGATATTAGTAGCACACTATGAGGTCTTTTTATCAAGCTGCGGTAAAAGGGTGCCTGTGCTGGCGTCAGTGCTTGTTTTTGATACACACTGAGGCCCTCCTTTTACCACTGTGGGTAAAAGGCTGTCTTTAAAAAAAAAAAAAAAAAAATAGCCCTGTACAGCATATGAACCACTTGCTTCATGGCCATTTCCAGAAGTGGCGCGCACTGGGGGTGGGAACTACCGCTGGTCTGCTGCAGTAGCCCAGCGGTAGTTCCGGATTAGCAGGTGGTAAACATGCATTGGGCTTACCGCCGCCTTGTAAAAGACCCCCTCTGTGAATGGTTCAAATCTTACCTATCAGACAGGCAACAATCAATTCTGTTCAGCAATATCACACCATCTTAGGCATTGAACTGCAGGGCACCTTAGGAGCCCATACTGTCACCTATTTTATTTAATATCTATGGTCCAAACACCTGTCATCTTTATAGTTTGCACAGTATAGGGGAATGCATTCGTTTATTTCTATTTCTCTGGTGCTGAACTGCATACAATGTCTGGCTTCATATTTCTATTTTCAATTCATGGTCACTTATTCTGTGCTTGGTGAGGGTCTATCTGTGATCTATGTGTGTGGCCAAGGCTGGGTATTCTGTTAGTATGGATTTTCTATGTAGCAATCTGTAACAATCTGGCTTGTTCAGTTTTCCCAATAGGTGTATTGATTTCTAGGTACCACTGCAACATTTATGGTGCTTCCTTTTCTAAGGCAGGGTCTTTGCTGTGTGAGACATGAGGAAGCCACCGCTGGCCTTGGGACTGGTAGCATGGAATGTTGCTACTATATGGGTTTCTGCCAGGTTCTTGTGACCTGGATTGGCCACTGTTGATACTGGGCTAGATGGCCATTGGTCTGACCCAGTATGGCTATTCTTACGTCTTATGAGATCTGAAAGTTAGTGCTAACATATTAGATTTGTTCTAAGTTCTAAGTGACTTTTTGTTTTAGAATTTTGTATTACTTCACAATATGCCTAATGGTGAGAGGGCTTATGTTGCTGTTACTGGGACTGCACTAGAATCAGAAATGTTTTTGTATGGTATGTTCTATGGGGACATGTTCTAGAACTTCTTTGCGTGCACTGTTGGGAAGGGATCAGGGAGGGGGAGGTACTGAGAAGGCAGAATGTATGTTTGAATTTAACACTGTTTGGGAGAGCAAGTATACATTTGGAGCCTGAGGAGGGGATGTGGCTCAATGGGATTGAAGAGTGCAACATCTTGCACTCTCACCCCTCAATCTGGCCTGCAGGTGCTAAAGCCTACACCACTACAAAACAGAAAAAGCACACAAGGGCCTTCAAGACTGGGGCAATCGGTGAAAATTTAATCAGACCACGACCCATCACAGGCCGTATTTCGGCAGGAGTCCGCCTGCGTCAGGGGTCAAAAACATCCCAAATTCCTTGTTATGTCTTGTTGGAAAATAATAAGGCCCCCTTTTACTAAGGCACGCTCACGTTTTTTGCGCACGCTAAAATTGTAGGCGCGCTAAACATTAGAGACACCAATGCATTCCTATGGGCGTCTCTAACGTTTAGCGTGCCTACAATTTTAGTGCACTCTAAAAACATGAGCGCGCCTTAGTAAAAGGGAGCCTGAGTGAGCCTCACAAAAAAGTCTAGAATCTCTATGTTCTGCATCAGGGGTCAAAAACATCCCAAATTCCTTGTTATGTCTTGTTGGAAAATAATGAGTGAGCCTCAAAAAGTCCAGAATCTCTAAGATCTGCTGCACAATCACAGAAAGTACCACCGCCTTCTTAATTTAGAAAATGCCGCCGGAGAAGAAATTACTGCCAGACAAAAACTCTTGATCCCTCTCTGTTGTTTTGCAAAGCCTACATCATTGCCATTATTACAGTTATTTTGAGGGGCTGGGGCAGGATTTTCTTTTTCAAAAGCTGGCAACCATAACAAGTCTTTTGTGTCATGCCATTGCACCAAGAAGGAGAAAATACAGCGACAACCACTTTGTTTCTGTGCAAGCAACAGAGATGAAGCAGATGTCTACAGATGATCAACACTAGGAGAATGTCTGCACTATGCTATTTGTGGCAGGCCATATAGAGCTGAGTGACTCCCATAGCACATGATGCCAATGATTGTACAAGGGAGTTTTCCTGTGCCACAGTTATGTCAATGAATTTCTTCTGCACAGATGATGTAACTGTACTAACTACTTTTCTGTTCTTCTGAGTTGCATTATTGCTATAACTGCATAGGTCGGTAGTTCCCAAACCTGGTCCTGGATACTCCCCAGCCTGTCAGGTTTTCAGGATATCCACAATGAATATTCATGAGAGAAATTTGCATGCACTGCCTCCACCTCATGCAAATCTATCTCATTAATATTAATTGTGGATAGCCTGAAAACCTGACAGGCTGGGGTGCCTCCAGGACCAGGTTCGGGAACCAGTGGTGGCACGCAGAGAATGCCTTTTCCAGGGTTGGTGCAAGAATTTTAGGCAGTGTGGGTGAACCTTCAGCCTTGTGCCCTCCCTGAATTACCTTTCAGGCTTCTAGGCTCCCCAACACATTTTAATAAACTCAGCACTCATGATTACCCCAATACCATCTCTCCCAGAATTATCCTGAAAAACACATAATTGGACATCAAGGGGGTAATTCTCTACGGGTTACCCGACAATTACACATGTAAACTGTTGCTATATAATACTAGCATAAATTCACAGTAATGCGCCTAACTTTAGGTACAAGCACTTATGCAAGCTCAATGGATGGTGTAAATGCTTGTACCTAACTGCTGTCATTCAGGTGCATAACTGATAATATTCTATAACTTGAGAGCGTAAGTGCTAAGAACACCCTTGCCATGCCCATTCCACATCCACACCCCTCTAGCAATAATGCATTAAAGAAATTAGGCGCTACACAGCAGGGCCGCCGAGAGACTGAGCCGGGCACGGGGCAAGGCCGCTGCCCTCCCCATCCCTACCACTTTTGCCTCCCTCTCCTGCTCCCAGCGCCTCACCTCTGTGTAAAAGCGGCAGATTGCTTCCCTTCGGGCCCTCCCTCACTGTGCCCCACCAATTTGAATGCAGGGGGCCCGGTCACGGTGGCGGACAGAGAGGGGCTATCGACGGAGCCGAGGCAGGCAGGTGAGACTGGGGACTGCACTGCCGGTGGCCTGGAAGCAGGAGAAGGAGAGAGACCCCGGCACCGGGCCCCCCCTTGGAGGCCCGGGGAGTTTTGTCCCCCCTGACCCCCCCCCACTCAGCGACCCTGCTACACAGCAAATGTAGAATTCTGCACTAGTTCTGCAGTACACATAAGTTCCCCCAAGAGCAAACTCTTCAGACTCATGCAGGCAAGCCAGTGAAGAAGTATTTCTTTAGAATACCACTGAATAAGAATATGTAACTACCTAGCCTTTATCCATATGTTTATTACTCTGGTTTTATTTTCACAGTGATTATAGTTGTGGTAGCAATTTTTGTGCTAGTAGGGTGTTGCATAATCCCTTGTGCTAGAGGCTTAGTAGAACGCTTAATTGAAACCGCAATCACGAAAAAGACAACAGCAGGACAATATGTCCTGTACGAAAATCTCCTTCCCAACACCACAGGAGATGACACATTGGACTATCTCCCTCTGAGAAGGACCAATCGCTATGCAACTGCTAGAGACACTAGAGAGATGTCTGCAACTGTATAATCAGGTAATAGCACACACAGGGATACAATATAATCATATAAAGCTTTATAAGATAAGATATGATCAGTATATAACCAAAGAATTAATGATAAAATAGGTAAGAATAAGATAGAATCTGCATATTAAAGGGTAGAAGCATAGTAACTATAAGATTTTGTATAACCATAGATATAGATAAGTAGGAAGGATAGAAATAATTGAAGTGGTGCCAGGATGGTAATCTGAAACCAAATAATTCAGACTGTACCGGTTTGCATTGAGATACAGAAAATTTGATGGCCTTGTAGGATACCTTCTGGAATGGATGGTACCATGGTACATTAACCCTGGTGTCACCCTATGGGATAGGGTGAAGAGGGGAATGTTAATATATGGCCTGGCTTTAGATCTACCACTGGAATTGTGATGGACAAAGCCACAGAGCCAAAAACATCTGAAAAAGTACTGATTAGGCCAAACAAGTAACAAATGAATTAATATTTGAGAATCTGCAGAAAGCAGGTCTGAACAATGAGTCTTAACACAAACAGGTACAATATTTAAATAAAATGTAGCACCTGTAATGAAAGAATGATGGATAAAATGGGAAAAACAGTGGCTCTCAAAATGGGGTTTATTTTTTATATTAATGTATAAAATGATACAGAGATCAGAAGATGTGATGAGAGGTGTTGCAAAAACATTATGTGAAACTGGTATCTCAACAGAAAATTATGTTAGTAACCGCAAAAACAGTTTGTTCTAAAAACATGTTGACATAACCGGAAAATGTGGCAACCTGTTGAAATAGATGGAACGGAAGGAGCTGGGTACAAATGCACAGATGGCAGGATGCGAAAGTATAACCGCAGAAATTGAGAAATAACTGACAAAATTGTACCCCTCCATAGACTTCTATGGAGAGGTAAGTGTATAAAAGAAGAGAGATTCTGGCTTAATTGGAGAAGTCGTCCTCAGCACTTCTCAGACGGCGGAGCGCTGTGCTATTGAACCCAGAATCTGTCCGATGTCTGTACTGAATTGAAACATTGGTAAGAATAAATATCTTTCTATCTGAAATCTATTTCTGTCTTTATTTTCAAGTATTCCTTATTTTACTAACTAAACAAAACTAAACACACACCAGACACTCATTTGGTGCATAAAATACTGATAGATTCTAACAGACTATATGTGGGAACATAAATGGCCCAGAATATACTTAGATCCAGGAAGACAGAAAGCAGTAGTTATGGGAATTAGTTTCGAATTGCGGCTGTTGATGCCTGCCCAGACCAGACCCCCATGGGACTGGGTGACGATGGAAGTAAGAAAAACAATTCAGAATCTTCTGGATGAACTTAGTACGTTCAATCCTCCATATGGAATAGCCCAAGGAGGACGAAAACGAGGTCAAACAAAACAACAGGAATTCCTCATTACACTAGCTCTTCATGCCGCCTGCTCATCTATCTTAGATCCTCTGTAACAACTTTTGCCTTAAAATATTACCTTTAATACTTTCTTCATAGTCAACTATTTTCTGTACCAGGTCACGGCGTCCAATACGTTTTAGGTTAGTCTTCAATCTGTCATAGCTGCCTTCATGCAATATTGTCATTTTTTCCATTTCCGAAAGAATATCTAACATTGTCTGGTAGTAAAATGAAAAAAAGAAAAAAAGACAGAGGAGGGTAAAATCATTCTGGAGCATATAACATTGAAATAACAAATCCAGCAATATTACATCAAACTGCTATCAAGAGACTGTCGTCAGCTGTGCCTTGCTTGGTAAGCCACAAAGGAGAAATCCCCCCTTTCCAGTAAAGAAAATTACCTTGATCCTAGGCTGCAACATCAAACTGCTTGACCATGTTCTTAAGTTATTTATGTAAAACTTGTCTCAGATAGGGTTCCAACCCTAGTGACCAAGGCAGGACAAGAACCCACCTGCCAGGTTAAACATAAATAACTTCATAATGAATCCATTCTAGAACATCGGGGAGGTTCTCACTTCTAATTAAATTCTGTAAATCAAAAACTACAGCTATCCAAAAACTCATGTGTTTGTACATCAAAATAACTAGCCACCAATCTTTATAGAAAAAAAAACACTAAATGTGGAAATCAATTATCTCTACCTCTTTGTATTCAGAGACTTTTTAATGTTAAAAATGTATTAAATTGAGAAGGTGGGATTTTGAGAAGGTGGGATTCCAAGATGGCCGCACGCTAACACGACTAGCTGCTGCACTATCGATTACTGCTTACCGCATTGATGCCAAAGTGGCGGGGAAAGATGTCTGCTCGAGTTCCCCAGACTTCTCCCCGGATTCCTGGGCCAATGGAGCGGTTCCTTGTGCAGTGGGGGGATGGTGTTGAAGCCGGGACCATTGCGAGGCAGGACGCTGGCGGGAATGAGGAACTATCAGCATCTCTAGCATCTGAAACATCTTTGAGTCCCGAGCAGAGGATTCCACCCCTGCAGCCGATGGCAGTGAGTTCCCCACTTCCTGGTTCGTCAGCGTCCGCCCAGAGAGGTGAGGTAGCGACAGCAAAGGGGACTCAGATACAATCTTTAGCAGTGGGAGAAGAGAGGTTATTACCTCCAGTAGTGACTCACCAGCCTATAGAATTGGCGGGGGATTTACAAGCAGTTGGGGAGAGGAGAGCTGATGTAGAATTGATATTTCCTGCTGAACTTACTATCAAGCCTAAGGAGGTGACACTGGATTCATTGTGGGATCTTACGTCTCGATTGGGACAAATGTTTCTAACTGCTACAACTAAGCATTCTGTATTAATAAATGAGTTGGATCAAAAGTTTGAAAAACAAAAAAGTGAGGCTGAAAAAATGACTTCTAGAGTGGATACAACTGAACAATTTGTAAAGAAATTGGAGAATATTCAATTCTCCCTTATAAAAGATGTATCCAGTCTAAGACTTAACTCTGAAAACTTTGAAAACTATACCAGGAATCAAAATCTACGTTTTATTAATTTTCCCTATATAGCTATGATAAAACCTGGAGATATGCTGAAGAGATATTTAATGGAGAATTTATGTATACCTGAGAACAATTTACCACCATTTTCAAAGGTCTTTTATCTTCCTCAAAAAATTCCAGAAAAAAATGTACAACAGACTTTGGATATCTCAGCCTTTCTTGAGACTTCGGATTCTCACCAGGCCACACCAGCAACTTTGGTTGCGACTGTGGCCTTAATTCCTGATAAGCAAAGGCTTTTTCAGATGTTTTTTAAGCATCGAGAGAAACCATTTCTTGGTTTGAAGATTTCTTTGTTTCCAGACTTCTCAAGAGAGACACAAAAGAAAAGGAAACAATTTCTCATAATGAAATCAGCTGTTGTTCAAGCAAGGGGATCCTTTTTTTTTAGGTACCCCTGCAAGTGTATTGTTAGACTTGATAACGTTAAATATTCCTTTACTGATCCACCTCAGCTATCCAAACTAATTGCTTCTAAGTCAACAACTGGATCAACATAATATATTTCACTAGAATCCTTCGCGAATAGCAATTTTCCTTTGATTTTTGCCTTAAATAGATTCCTCTAGTTTAAGTTTTGGAATCCCAATGTGGACTTGAGTTAATTTCCTATTTTGATGATGGAATCATGATTTTTTTTCCTTTTTTTCTTTTATGATATTGTATATCACTTTCTTTCAAGATTGTATACTTGAAAAATTATTGTAAAATTATAAAATAAAAATGTATTAAATTAAGTTTAATGAAGGTCAGGTTAAATGTACCACTCTCTCTTGCATACCCTTCTAAGAAAGTGACTAGGCTTACAGGTTGCACAGAACTATTCTATAGCAATTCATTTCTTATAAATTAAATTAAAGGATGACAGCTAATGATTTACAAGGATGCTATCTCCCCTTTGTGTTTCACTAGTAAATGAAAGAGAATTTTTTAACTGTGTTCATTATTTCATATTTTACAATTATAGGGTGTCAAGCAATTAAAAAACCCAATTAAAAATTATCAAACCGTATGCTAATTTGAACTTATTTTATTTCAATATACATGTGATAGATTTTTGACATGTTAACTTATATTCTGCACTGACTCAAATATTATGTTCTCTATTTATATACGGTTTGATAATTATTTTTAATTGGGTTTTAGTATATATGTGTTTTAATGTCATGATTAAAAGATTGTTTATACATATTTTTTCAAAAACATTTTAAAAATATTTTTATATGGTTTGTTCATGTTAATATGTTTTAAGGATGAATTGACTATGTTAGAATTTCTATTTATATGTAATTATTTCATCCCAATATACATGTTATTGATTTTCTTTATATACATGTTAATATATTTGCTACATTGATTTGATATTTGTTTTTAAATATGACTTATGTATGTCGATATATGAATTTGTTTCATTACTATATACATGTTACTGTTTTTAATATGCTGATTTCATGTTTGTGTTTTGAATTTAGAGTTTTACCCCTGATGCAGCTGAGGGCGAAACGTGGCCACGTCGGGTATTGTTCTTAATAAAGATTTTTTTCTTTATTTTGGTTTTGTTTTATATAGTCTATCAGCAGGTGCAGTTTAACATGAAATTCACAATTTTGTTAACAGCATAACAATAGTAAAATAACCAAGTATAAATATAAATACTGTTGAAGGTGGAGGTGCACACATATGAAGGCCTAGTATATGTGGGTCCAGTATTGGTAATGTATAATATTAAGAAAACCATAATCTACAGACAGTGAAGTGTAGAGACATTATTTTCTTTCTGTGGCTTACAACAAAGTTCATCTCAGCAGCCAGCTCAAGGTCAAGCACCCCTTCCATCCCCTCCCTCTTCCTTGTCAGGTATTTGGAAGGCAATGATTCATGCAATTCACTGTTTTCTACAATGAAGAAGCCAATTTGCTGATAACCAGGAGGGTTGCAGGAGGTTTTCCATCTGCATGAGAACTAATTGCTCTGTGAAGAGATGAAGGGGATGGACAGGGGAGGAGGTAATGATAGGCATTCCTGGCCCAAGGCAAGGGAAGAAAAATATATGTTAAGATTAACACACTGTAAGAATAGGACCCTGACCTTTTGAAGTCAGACAAGAAGTCTCTACTGAGAATGTTTAATTAAAAGCAGGAAACAAAGATATCTCTTTGATGGAAATGTATTCATTTGATGTACCTCTTGCAATTATGCCAAAAGATTACTTATGCCAAATGATGTATTCCTGAAACAATTTTCTTTGTGCTCTGGGCTGAGAAAAGGTACTATATAAGGACTCAGATAATATGGGCAGGTTAGACACTGACAGTCCTAAGTCTCTGGGCAGCCAGGAACTTAGTAGGTGTTCCACCTGCTGTTTTACCCTTTCCTTATGTACCCAATTTCCCCCTGCTTATTCTTGCTAAGAAACTAATCTCTGCTTTGCTGCTAATTTTGTAAGAATAAACATTTGCTAACGTGATAAGATTATTTTATTTGTAGTTGTCTTTTGTGGTTGGCCAGGCAGGTGTCCAAGAAAATACGGCTGAGGGAAGATGTTTGGGTAAGAACTGTGTCCCCGGTTCTGTGGCCCAGTTCCGACAGGCTCGAACAATACAATACATGAGGTAAACTTGAAAAACAGTAAATTGAAACCTAATAGAACTACCATGAAACAGTATTAAAAAATATACACATTTAACAGCACTGGAATTCAAACACCAGAGATATAATACAATGTTAAAATAATACTAATGATACACCTATTAAGCATGCATTAGAACATTCAACTAACAGATATGAGGCTAAAGATTTTCTACAATACAGCTTACCGTATAGCTGAGGGACCAAGTGCAGATATATGATGGGAACAAGATGTGTGGCACAGTCAGTTGGGATTAGATGATAAATATTGCAAACAAGAAAGTGATATAAAAGGAAATTGCAATCTAAAAGTAGTAGTGCAAGTGGTTATAAATGTATAGGTAAAATGATAAACTGCAGAGAAAGTAACTAAACATAGAAAAGAAAGCGATAAGATGAAGAATTAAGGAACAAGATGTGTGAAAAATAAGGGATATGCAGAAAGGGAACTATAAGAAGCACCAATAAAAGAGTGTGCTAAAGTGTGAAAGATGTGAAACAATGTAGAAAATGGAGCATAATAAAATACCTCTGAGTATGTGATCATGGTATCTTGGAAAAAATACCTCATCAGGGTCAAAATGAATATGAATGAATATCATAGGTAGAAATAGAAGAAAAGAGCAAATCAAGCATGCTGAGTAATAAATTGTGCAGAAAAGAAAGCTCTATATTATACGTTTACATAAAGAGTTTATACATTGAATGAAAACAATGACTGCATATGGGTGACTGTTTTATCAAGTATGTGTGATGTGAAATGCTGTAAGAGTTGGCTATCTGAATTGCCTTGATGCATATATGCTGGTCTTTTTACATCTTGCAAAAGATGTAAAAAGACTGGAAGCGGTGCAAAAAAAAGCTACAAAAATGGTATCAGATTTCTGTTGCAAACCGTACGAGGAGAGATTTGCTGACCTGAACATGTATACCTTGGAGGAAAGGAGAAACAGGGGATATATGATATAGACGTTCAAATATTTGAAAGGTATTAATCCGCAAACGAACCTTTTCCGGAGACGGGAAGGCGGTAGAACTAGAGGACATGAATTGCAGTTGAAGGGGGGCAGACTCAGGACTAATGTCAGGAAGTATTTTTTCACGGAGAGGGTGGTGGATATGTGGAATGCCCTCCCGCGGGAGGTGGTGGAGATGAAAATGGTAATGGAATTCAAACATGCGTGGGATAAACACAGAGAAATCCTGTTTAGAAGGAATGGTTCCGTGGAATCTTAGCGGAGATTGGGTGGCGACACCGGTACTTGGGAAACAAAATGGGAGCTGGACAAACTTCTATGGTCTATGTCCTGATCATGACTGAATAGATAGGGATGGGCTGGAGTGTAAATTTTAAGGGGCTTCGATGTTAGCTTCAGAACTTAGTACAAGAACAGTACTGGGCAGACTTCTACGGTCTGTGCCCTGAGAAAGGCAAGGAAAATCAAACTCGGGTATACATATAAAGTATTACCCTGTTTCCCCGAAAGTAAGACATCCCCCGAAAATAAGACCTAGTAGAGGTTTTCCTGAATTGGTAGATATAAGGCCTCCCCCGAAAGTAAGACCTAGCAAATTTTTGTTTGAAAGCAGGGCTGCCGAGAGCCGGACAAGGCCGCCCCCGGGCCGGCCCCCCCCCACCCAAGGTCACCGGGCCCCCCTCCGTCGCTCCTGGAACTAACCTTAAACGCCTCCTTTCACCTTCGCAGCAAGCAGCAGCAGGGCAGACCTCTCCTTCCTTTCGTGCCCCGCCCTCGCGGACGTTACGTCAGGCGAGGGTGGGACACAGAAGGAAGGAGTGGCCTGCCCTGCTGCTGCTTGCTGCGAAGGTGAAAGGAGGCGTTTAAGGTTAGTTCCGGGAGCGATGGAGGGCGGGCGGGCCAACCCTGATCCAACCCCGATGTTTCCCCGAAAAATAAGACAGCCCCTGAAAATAAAACCTAGCGCATTTTGGGGGGCAAAAATTAATATAAGACAGTGTCTTATTTTCGGGGAAACACGGTACATACCATGTAAAATAAGTTTATCTTGTTGGGTAGACTGGATGGACCGTACAAGTCTTTATCTGTCGTCATTTACTATGTTACTATGGTGATGGTGGAAAGGAAGTATTATAAAAGTTAGAAATGAAAGTTGGTGGGATGTATACTGATCGCGCCAATCTTAAAAATGCCAACTAATTGTGAAAGTGTTTTGTCAATATGTTGGCGAAAAGGATTGCCGGTAAAGCTCGGTTCTGAAGGAAACTGTACAAAAAACTTTTCAGCAATTATATTTATGTGCAGTAGCGATATATTGAAAATGGATTATAAAAATACTCTTCTAAAAAATGTTAAGTATAGCTGTGCCACTAATTGAAAGGACTAAGTACAGCTATACCGCCGGACAGAAAGATATAAATGTGGATCATAAAAGATACAACTGACGGGGCTTGATGTGCTAATGTAACTACTCAAGGTATATGAAAAAATGGAACATCTGAAAACTAAGACGACAAAAACAAAACAAAAAAACTAGTGAGTGAAAAAACTGGGTGTAAAGCAAAACCAAAGTGTAAGCAGTGCTCTTTTAAACAGCCAAAGTATGGCTGTACTGCTGAAATACTTTTGTCAATATCTAAAAATAACGAAAGATAAAAATAACTAGTGCGGCATGATATTCAGATGTGAAAGCCAAAAATTATATGCAAAAATTCTAAGTATAACTGTGCCGCCTACAAGAAGGACTCTAAGTACAGCTACACTGCCAGGCAGAATGTTATATGGATCATAAAAGATACGACTGATGGGGCATAATATGCTGTCGTAATTGTACCAGGTATATACAGTGGGGGAAATAAGTATTTGATCCCTTGCTGATTTTGTAAGTGTGCCCACTGACAAAGACATGAGCAGCCCATACTTGAAGGGTAGGTTATTGGTAACAGTGAGAGATAGCACATCACAAATTAAATCCGGAAAATCACATTGTGGAAAGTATATGAATTTATTTGCATTCTGCAGAGGGAAATAAGTATTTGATCCCCCACCAACCAGTAAGAGATCTGGCCCCTACAGACCAGGTAGATGCTCCAAATCAACTCGTTACCTGCATGACAGACAGCTGTCGGCAATGGTCACCTGTATGAAAGACACCTGTCCACAGACTCAGTGAATCAGTCAGACTCTAACCTCTACAAAATGGCCAAGAGCAAGGAGCTGTCTAAGGATGTCAGGGACAAGATCATACACCTGCACAAGGCTGGAATGGGCTACAAAACCATCAGTAAGACGCTGGGCGAGAAGGAGACAACTGTTGGTGCCATAGTAAGAAAATGGAAGAAGTACAAAATGACTGTCAATCGACAAAGATCTGGGGCTCCACGCAAAATCTCACCTCGTGGGGTATCCTTGATCATGAGGAAGGTTAGAAATCAGCCTACAACTACAAGGGGGGAACTTGTCAATGATCTCAAGGCAGCTGGGACCACTGTCACCACGAAAACCATTGGTAACACATTACGACATAACGGATTGCAATCCTGCAGTACCCGCAAGGTCCCCCTGCTCCGGAAGGCACATGTGACGGCCCGTCTGAAGTTTGCCAGTGAACACCTGGATGATGCCGAGAGTGATTGGGAGAAGGTGCTGTGGTCAGATGAGACAAAAATTGAGCTCTTTGGCATGAACTCAACTCGCCGTGTTTGGAGGAAGAGAAATGCTGCCTATGACCCAAAGAACACCGTCCCCACTGTCAAGCATGGAGGTGGAAATGTTATGTTTTGGGGGTGTTTCTCTGCTAAGGGCACAGGACTACTTCACCGCATCAATGGGAGAATGGATGGGGCCATGTACCGTACAATTCTGAGTGACAACCTCCTTCCCTCCGCCAGGGCCTTAAAAATGGGTCGTGGCTGGGTCTTCCAGCACGACAATGACCCAAAACATACAGCCAAGGCAACAAAGGAGTGGCTCAGGAAGAAGCACATTAGGGTCATGGAGTGGCCTAGCCAGTCACCAGACCTTAATCCCATTGAAAACTTATGGAGGGAGCTGAAGCTGCGAGTTGCCAAGCGACAGCCCAGAACTCTTAATGATTTAGAGATGATCTGCAAAGAGGAGTGGACCAAAATTCCTCCTGACATGTGTGCAAACCTCATCATCAACTACAGAAGACGTCTGACCGCTGTGCTTGCCAACAAGGGTTTTGCCACCAAGTATTAGGTCTTGTTTGCCAGAGGGATTAAATACTTATTTCCCTCTGCAGAATGCAAATAAATTCATATACTTTCCACAATGTGATTTTCCGGATTTAATTTGTGATGTGCTATCTCTCACTGTTACCAATAACCTACCCTTCAATTATGGGCTGCTCATGTCTTTGTCAGTGGGCACACTTACAAAATCAGCAAGGGATCAAATACTTATTTCCCCCACTGTATATAAAAGTTACATCTAGAATATACTATGAAAGATGTGAAGATAAAGCTTTAAAAAGTGATGAAATGAAGGATACTTGGTGTTAAACAAAAACCAAAGTCTGAGCAGTGCTCTTGCAAACAACTAAACACTGTCAAACTGTGATCTCCCAAATAAATAAACACTGTCAAACATAAATAGAACCAAATGAATCTCAAATTCATTTCAACCTTCAGCTGATTGATTAGCTACTTTTTTTTCAAAATAAATACAATTAAAAATTCATTTCTTAGGCAGCAAAATAATAATATTAATGACTGTTGGAACGTCAAATAAGAAGGGATGATGAAATTATAGCTGATCAAAACTGGAAAGAATTCACTACAGTCACTCCTTTAATTATAAGTAAAGTAATAAAAAGATTTGCAAATAAAAGATGTCCATTGGACATCTGTCCATCTTTCTATTTAATATCTTTGCCAATGTCACTCTTGCATTGGCTTACTACTCTTGTTAATAACAAAGACACAAAGAAATTATATCAACTTGTGAACAAACTCCTAGATACCAATCTGGTCACTGCAACAAACAAAGACATCCCATCAGCAGACAAACTTGCTAATATTTCAATGAAAAAATTGTAAACCTACGCAACACGCTACCCCAAAACAACACTGACATTGAAAACATCTTAAACGAACTGGACCCAACCACTGGAGAACACCCGGTTGACCGCACTTGGCTAAACTTCGCCCTCCTGACCGTCGATACAGTAGCACGGGCGCTCAGGAGGTTCGCCAACACCCACTGCAAACTAGATACCTGCCCCAACTACCTACTGAAATCCACCCCCGACCACTTCATAGCAGATCTCCCATCCCACCTAAACTACATGCTTCAGTAAGGTCTCTTCCCAAAGGAAAAGGGCAATATTCTATTCACCGCAACACCAAAAGACACCACGAAAAAAGCAAATGAAATCACCAATTATCGACCAGTAGCATCCATGCCCTTGTCAGTCAAACTGATGGAAAGCATGGTAGCTAAACAACTAACAGACTACATAAACAAATTCTCTATACTACATGAATCACAGTCTGGTTTTCGCCCGCTACACAGTACAGAAACAGTATTACTCACTCTCCTAGCCAAATTCAAGCAGAAAATAGCAATAGGTCACAACATCCTCCTCCTCCAGTTCGACATGTCCAGTGCATTTAACATGGTAAACCATAATATATTAATAAGACTACTCGACAAATTTGGGATTGCTGGCAACATACTTAGCTGGATAACCACAAGAACATATCAAGTAAAATCAAAATCAAACATATCATCACCGTGGAAAGCAGACTGCGGAGTACCACAAGGGTCACTATTATCGCCGATCCTATTCAATCCAATGATGATTCCACTAGCCAAGACCTTAGCCAACCAAGGCCTTAACCCTTTCATCTATGCAGACAATGTCACTATATAAATCCGTTACAAATCTACAATGACAGAAATCACCAACGAAGTCAAGACCAGCTTGAACACCATGGACTCCTGGGCAAATGCATTTCAACTAAAACTCAACAAAGAAAAAACACACTGTCTCATCCTTTCTTCCCAATTCATCAAGGACAATCCATAACTATCAACACCCCAGACCACACCCTCCCTGTCTCAGACAGCCTGAAAATCCTCGGAGTTACATTGGACCGCAACTTAACACTAGAGAGCCAAGTAAAATCCACAACAAAGAAAATGTTCTACTCAATGTGGAAACTCAAACGTGTGAAACAATTCTTCCCGAGGGAAACATTTCACAACTTGATATAATCAATGGTACTAAGCCATGTGGACTACTGCAATGGAATTTATGCAGGATGCAAAGAACAAGCCTTAAAGAAACTCTAGACCACTCAAAATACGGCAGCAAGACTCATCCTCGGAAAAACACGATTTGTAAGCACAAAACCCCTACGCGAAAAACTACACTGGCTCCCCATCAAAGAACGCATTGCCTTCAAAATCTGCACTATGGTTCACAAAATTATCTACGGTGAAGCACAGGGATACATGACAGACTTGATCGACCTACCAACCAACCAGAAACACATCCGAATCAACATGAACGTACCTAAACCCCTACTACCCAAGCTGCAAAGGACTCAAATACAAATCAACCTATGCATCCAGCTTTTCCTACATCAGCACACAACTGTGGAATGCACTACCAAAAGCCTTGAAAACCACGAATGACCACTTACACTTCAGAAAAACACTTAAAACCCACCTGTTTAAAAAGGCATACCCTACCGATCAAACATAAATGCTTGATCTTTGTGAAACAACAACACTAAAGTTCATCATAGTCTTTACACAATTTCTCCCGTTGTAGGATCACTTTATGTGATCCTACCACATGAACCTTACCCTACCACAACAACACCTTGTATTTGTTTACCACGGAGGCTGCACACACCTCTCCAGCACAATGTAAGCCACATTGAGCCTATAAATAGGTGGGAAATTGTGGGATACAAATTTTGCTAACAGGTTACCACAGGAGCTTTATCGTTACAACGTGGCTGTACTTTTGGAAAGACACGCTCGCTTTTGAACAGTCTCTTCGTCGATTGAGGCAGTGGATTTATACATTTTGCATACTCCGTAACTAAACCCTGACCCCTGAGGCAGGCATTGTTTAACGCCGAAACACGGCCCGTGTCGGGTTACTTGTCAATAAAGGACTTCCGTTGTCTCAGTATTGAAAGCCCAGTGTTGCCTTTTTTGTCTGTATACTTTTTGTGTATGCTGTATCACCCACTCTGTCTGTTCTATACAAATGTAACAAATAAATAAATATCTTATTAGAGGGAGTTTACCCTAGGGAAATAGCATCTATCATTCTTTACTCCTTTACCAAAAAATATAGATGGAGATCTTACACAAGATGAAAATTATAGAACAGTTGCCAGCATTCCATGGCATGCAAAAGTTATAGAGTTAGTTTAAATTCTCAGTTTTATCCTTATTTGGAAGAATCTGGTTATTTGCATTCTTCCCAACATGGTTTTCGAGCTAATAATGGAAATAATGCTTGTAGTCTTAACAACAGAGATTTAAAAAATGTTGTCGACAGGTACAGAGGTCGTATTGTTGCAGTTTGACATATCGGCAGCTTTCAATGCCATAAATTATGAGTTACTTATCACTAGATTGAGCGAGATGAGAATAGGAGGGACAGTATTAAAATAGTTTTCTTCCTTTTTAAGTTCCAAACAGTATACTGTTATAAAAATGTAAGATGTCTTCAGGATGGAAATCACATAGTGATGATTCCTTATCACCTCAGTTCTTTAATCTCTACATGAGTCATCTGGGAGGATATTTGCAATCTAAAGATATTTTTTCATTACCTTACGCGGACGATATTTTCATTCTTTGCCCAGTACAAAAATCTTTGTCGATAAAATATTACATAACATTGTTTGGTTTGGTGACTACCAAAAAATCAGCTCTGAAAGAATAACTTTTTCCTCAGGAACCTTTCTAAAGATTGAATCTAGTACTAAAGAATTAGGAATATTGTTAGATGCTAACCTAACCTATAAAAATCAGATCAACGCTTTAGTAAGAAACTGTTTCTTTCATTTGCATTAATTACGTGTCATAAGATCATCATTGAGTTCATCTAGTTTTAGAACACTTGCTCAGGTGATCTTGATCCCTCTCCTTGATTATTGTAATTCACTATACCATAATATTGGTAAACAGCAGCTGAACCATTTAGAACTATTGCAAAATTCGGCTGCTCACTTAATATACAGTTTGGGAAAATATAGTGAAGCTAGCCCTTTATTGCAGGAATTACACTGGTAAAGAATGGAGGCACATATTAAATTCAAAATCACATGTTTAGTGCACAAAAGTGTTTATGGGGAAATCTTGACAGTGGTGTGTCAACTGTTACCACCTCTGGGTACTACAGGATAGTTAAGGAGTTCCAAAAACCCTACATTAGATATGCCAATAGTAAAGAACTTGAAGCTGAAATTAACAAGGGAATGGTCCTTCTCTTTCCAAAGTCTTAAGATCTGGAATTCAATCCCAGTTTCTCTACAAACTATATCAAATTATATCTCTTTTCATAAAGCTTTAAAAACACATTTATTCTGATTTAAACCTTTTGTTGCTTTTTGATACTGTAATTCATGTCCAAATATGATATCTTCTTGACTGTAAACTGCTTTGAAGTTATAGTTATAAGCGGTATAGAAGTATCTATATAGAACAGAATAGAATAAAGTATGGCTGTGCCGCCAGAAATACTTGTGTGGTGATTGTAAAAAAAAAATTTTAATTAGTTAGTCTGGCATGATATGCAGACATGAGAATTAAAAATTATACGAAAGAAGAATGGCAAAAAATAAACATACTGAGAGCGGGAAATTAAAAAAGGAGACTAGGGAAACAAGTGGCGGAATTGTATGAGAAAGATGATAGTACAAATTAGGGTAATAAATGTTGTTTAAATAGTCCTATAAAGAAAAAATTGCAAAATAAGGTGAACTAAAGACAATATTGGGAGTAAAAAAGAAATACTAATTACCCTGAAAGCATAAAAATGCGCATAACGATCACAGCAGTTTGGAGAGTCTGTGAGACAGACTGAAAAAAGGCACCAAGGAATGGAGAGATTTAAAAAATACTGGTTGTTACGTCAGCAAATGAATAAAGAATAGATGCTAATAATCTGTAAGTAATATGTGTATGAGCTAGCAGACAAATGAGTTAGCAGTGAGAAACAATTAATTAAAGCATATAGTGTGACGTAAAAAAAAGAGTAAGGGGTCCTTTTACTAAATGTATAGGTATCTACGCGTGTCAATTTTGAACTACTGCCTGGCTACCGTGTGGCCCGGGCAGTAGTTCCATTTTTTACGTGCATATACTACGTGCGCCAGAAAATATATTTTATTTTCCAGCGCGCGGCAGTAATCGGTATTTTACACGTGTTGACGATTATCGCCCGGTTAACGTGTGAGACCTTACCGCTAAGTGAATGGGTGGCGGTAAGGTCTCAGACCCAAAATGGACAAGCGCCAATTTTCATTTTGCCACATGTCCATTTTCGGCCAAATAAAAAAAGGCATTTTTTACAGGTGCGATGAAAAATGGATCTGCTCACATCCAAAACACGTGCCTACACTAGTGCAGGCCATTTTTCAGCGCACCTTAGTAAAGGGACCCCTAAAAGAATAAAGTTAATCCCCTTCAAATGAGTAAACTAAGACTTTACAAAAAGAGACTAAATAAGAAGGATGTGGTGGATAAGGAAATATATATGAAAGGAACTCAGCGTAAGAGTGAGCTGTGCTTGGTGTGTGGAGTATAAAGGTATAATAACAAGGTGAATAATACAGAATGGTGCGGAAACTGTGTCAGTCTATATAATGATAATGGCATGATACACATTAGAATTTGCATTGCTGAACATTCCATCTTTAAAATTAAAAAAACTAACCCCCAGATTCAATATAGTGTTGTTAGATTTAGGCGCCAAAATCGGCACGTATTCTATAACACCATGCATAACTTAATTGGCTTAACAAGCTGAGCACTGATAATAGCACTTAACAAGCAATAATGAGTACTAATTGGCACCGATTAGAATTTAGGCGAACTCGCTAAGCGTATTCTGTAATGATGTGCGCTGAACTTTAACACATGGAGGCAAAAAGGGGCATGGTTATGGGCAGGGAAATGGGCGTTTCATGGGCGTTCCAAAATTTAGGCGCCCAGTTATAGAATATGGCCCAGTACACCTAAATCTACGCACTGAGATTTACACCAGGTTTTTGTTGGCATAAATGGATGCGTGCAGATATCAGCGCTTAAATATTAACTAAGCATATTCTATAATCGACTCCTAAATCTAGGTGCAGATTATAGAATATGCTTAGTCGGCACCGATTTAAGTGCCGACTTTTAGGCACCATATATAGTATCTCCTTCTAAGCATATAGGGTAAAAATGAAAAGTGTTAGAACAAATCAACATCCTAAAAATTATATGTATAATGAGAACATACACAGTGGATGTATCCATATAAAAGCTTATACACTGATGTAAAATGAGGTATCCTATTTAATAAAAAGCACCTCCAACATTCTGAAGCTGACTGCGTGGCACTAACCTTGAGGCATTCCTGCTATACATCCAATGGACTGACGTCAGTACTTCCTAGTATGTCACATGCAGCTGTGACCAACCAGAACAAAGCACCTCGATACACAATGCAAATGAAGAATGCCTTAAATGTGGAGCGCGAGGAGCGGCGGCGGCGGCACCGCAGAAAACCAGAAGTGGTGAGTCGAAGATAATGGCGTCGCAAATTCACCCCTCCCCCCCTGCTGTCATTTCAGGACCCCCATTCCCCCACTCTGTCGTTTCAGGACCTCCCTCCCACTCACCCCCTCTCTGGCCCTACCCTTCGTAAGAGCCGGCTGCTTAAAAGATTTTACCTCCTGCACGCAGGGACGACGCTTCAGACAGACTCTTCTTTCGCTTCTGTTTCAGCTGTTCCTGTGGTCCCGCCCTCACAGGAACAGCTAAAACACAAGCAAAAGAAAAAGCTGTCTGAAGCGGTGTCCCTGCATGCAGGAAGTAAAATCTTTTAAGCAACAGCCGGCTGTTACGAGGGGGAGGGCCAGAGAGGTGGGGAGGGGGGTCCTGAAACGACAGGGGAGGGAAGGGGGGTCATTAACGACATAGGGGGTGGAAGGGGGTCCTGAAACTACACAGGAGGGGAAGGGGGTCCTGAAACGTCACGGGGGAGGGGATTCCTGGAAATCCACTGGAAAGGGGAGGGCAGGTCCTGGAACTGGAAGGGGAGGAGAGGGGGGTCCTGAAATTCGGATGGGAAGAAGTGGGAGGGGTTTCTGGAACTTGAACAGGGGTGCAGGGGAGAGGGGGGAGAGGGAAGGGGGGTTCTGCAAACTCTCGGTCTCACAAAGAGTCTGTGTATCGCACACATAATCTCACACTCGCTCTCTCTCACACACACTGTATCTGTGTGAAACACACTCTCTCTCACACACTCACTGTGTCTCACATATGCACTCGCATACACTGTCATTCTGACACACACACACTCTCTCACAAACACACTCGCACCCAGTCTCACTCTCTCTATGTCACACACACACACTCTCACAGTCACTCTCTCTCTCTCACAAAGTCACTCACACACACACTCTCTCAAACATACACACTACGAGGAAAATCTTGCTAGCACCCGTTTCATTTGTCAGAAGCGGGCCTTTTTTACTAGTACACAATACTGCGTAAAAATATAACATATATATATATATATATATATATATATATATATATGTATAGAAACGTCATAATATACGGTGTTTACAAGAAAAAATACCTGAAAAACATAAAGTATAAAAATAACAGACAAAAACAGTGGTAACTATCTAAATAAATGTACAATACGTCATATCAGATAAATCTCTAATGCAATTGTATGTCAATTAAAATTAAAAATTACATAATATATTTGTAAAAGCATAGAAAACTATGCACATATATATTTTATTTATTTATTTTTTGAACATTTATACCCCACTTTTTTCCACTTGAAGCAGACTCAAAGTGGCTTACAATGCACAGGTGAATCAAATACAATTACATTAGATAGAGAAGGAACAGGGTAAGAAGGAAAAGGGAAGAGAGACTAAGATGGACGGTGGAAACCCAGATGTTGAGATAGACCAGAGTGGCTCGACAGTTCTGGGCAGGGGAAACTGCAGCATTTGGTTGTGGGAGGAGCCAGCATTTGTAGTTCACTGGTCCCCCTCACATGCCAGGACACCAACCGGGCACCCTAGGGGGCACTTCTAAAAATTAAAAAAAAAAAAAAGCTCCCCAGTGCATAGCTCCCTTCCCTTGGTTGTTTAGCCCCCCAAAATCCACTCCCCACAACTCTACACCATTACCATAGCCCTAAGAGTTGAAGGGGGACACCTATATGTGAGTACAGTGGGTTTTGGGTGGGTTTTGGAGGGCTCCTTTCCAAGTGTTTTTAATTATGCGGAGAGCAAACAATTTTATATCCTCTATGGTATGTTGAGTTCTATCCAATGGCCAACCAATGGAGCTGATTTCATTTTCCTTTTAACGCAGCTTCGATGTTCTATTAATCTAGTTTTGAGCATGCGTTTGGTTTTGGCAACATATAATAGATCACAAGGGCATTGGATAATGTGGAGGGGCATAATCGAACGGCACCGGCCAAATACCTGGGCGGCCATCTTCAGGGCCGGTGCCGTAAGTGGGCGGAGCCAACCGTATTTTCGAAAAAGACGGCCGGCCATCTTTTTCTTCGCTAATACGGTTGAGCCCGGCCAAATGTCAGTTCGCCGGGTTTGAGATGGCCGGCATCGGTTTTCGGCCATAATGGAAAATAATGCCGGCGATCTCAAACCCAGCCAAATCCAAGGCATTTGGTTGTGGGAGGAGCCAGCATTTGTAGTGCACTGGTCCCCCTCACATGCCAGGACACCAACCGGCACCCTAGGGGGCACTTCTAAAAATTAAAAAAAAAAAAAAAAGCTCCCCAGTGCATAGCTCCCTTCCCTTGGTTGTTTAGCCCCCCAAAATCCACTCCCCACAACTCTACACCATTACCATAGCCCTAAGGGTTGAAGGGGGGCACCTATATGTGGGTACAGTGGGTTTTGGGTGGGTTTTGGAGGGCTCCCATTTAACAGGTAGGGGGGATGGGCCTGGGTCCACCTGTCTGAAGTGCACTGCACCCACTAAAAACTAATCCAGGGACTTGCATACTGCTATCAGGGAGCTGGGCATGACATTTGAGGCTGGCAAAAAAGGGTTTTTTTGGGGGGGAGGGGTTGGGTGGGAGGGGGTTGGTGACCACTGGGGGAGTAAGGGGAGGTCATCCCCGATTCCCTCCGGTGGTCATTTGGTCAGTTGGGGCTCCTTTTTTAAGCTTGGTCATGAAAAAAAAGGGACCAAGTACAGCCGGTGAAATGCTCGTCAAGCCTGGCTTTTTTTTTCCATTATTGGGCGAAGCTGGCCATCTCGTGAGCATGCCCCCATTCCGCCCCCATCCTGCCTTCATTACCCTACTGACACACCCCCTTGATGTTTCGCCGGCTCCGCAACAGAAAGCAGTTGAACCAGCCAAAATCGGCTTTCGATTATACCGATTTGGCCGGGTTCAGATCGCCGGCCATCTCCCGATTTGTGTCGGAAGATGGCCGGCAATCACTTTCGAAAATGAGCTGGTTAAACCACAAACTTAGAGTTGCATGTGCTAGAGAAATTAAGTGTGTATGTTGTACCTGAACTAGTGTGAGTAAAACTTGTTAGAGTGAGTGTTTGCAGGCAGCATGACCTGTATGATTAGTGGTGATGGATTCTCAGGAAGGGCAGATGAAACTAACCAATTGTGATTTCTGGAATAGGCAATGGTGGGAGTGATATCTTTAAAACAGAGAAAAGATTGGATAACATGCCAGTGTTTACGTATGATGTGACAGGTATCTTTGGCTACAGATGAAAACCGTAATGTACATACCAAATCTAGTATGGCTATTTCTTTGTTACCTGTTTTCAAGAGATCTTCTCTTTCTTGTCCTTTCGCTTTAAGAAAACCTGCTTTAATACATTGTTGTGGATAGCCCCTATGTTGAAATCTTCATGCTAAATTTTCTGATTGGCTATTAAATTCTTCAAACTCAGTACATAATCTACATAATCTTAAAAATTGGCAATAGAGAAGGTTGGTTTTTAACAGTCTGTTGTGATAACTCAAAATGTAAGTATTGATTTTTGTCAGTTGGCTTTTTGTATAGAGTTGTTTTTAATCCATACTTGTCTTTTTTGATAAGGATATCTACAAAGGTTATTTCTTGATTATTGTTTTGCCTCTTAAATTTAAGGTTTGGATCTAAACTATTCAACCATTTGAAGAACATATTCAATTTTTCGACATTGCCTTTCTACAGAATGATGATGTTGTCTATGTACCTGTTATACAATTCAATCTCTTCTTTAAATGGATGGTCTATGAGGTATTTCTTCTCAAAGTTAGCTACATATATGCTAGATATATCAGGGGCCATAAAGGCCCCCATAGCCATCCCTTTAATCTGTTGATAGGATTGACCATTGAAGTAAAAATAATTTTTTGTCAAAGCAATAGTAGTTAATGTTAAAATAAATCTGTTAGGTATCCTCTTATACGTCTGTCTATTTTGAAGAGTTTCTTCGATTATGATGAGAGCTTCCAACTGTGGTAAGTTGGTGTATAAAGATTCTATATCAAGTGCTAACCAACAGTAGATCTGTGAGTTCACCATTGTATTCACCAAGAAGGAAATTATGTGAAGAATCTCATATGTAGCTTTCGATCAGTGGAAAATACGGTCTAAGAAAGAAATCAGTAAAATTAGACAAAGGCTCTAAAACAGACCCGTTGCCAGATATAATGAATTGACCTGGTAGATTGTGAGTGGACTTATGAATTTTGGGAAGCATATATATAGTTTGAATTCTGAGAGGTTCCACTGTTAAGTAGTTTCTTTCTTTGTTGGTAATAAAGCCCATTTTACTTGCTAAGTCAATCACTTCAGCATTGTCCGATTTAAGTTGTTCTGGGGGGTCTTCATTCAACGACATGTAGAAGCTGAGGTCATTGATTTGTCTCATTATTTTGCCAACATATGTGGTTCTGTTTGCAATATTTACTTTGGGTTCAGACAATTCATGTCATTTGTTAAGGAGAATAAACCTTTTGAAAGACAATTGACTTCTGCTCATTCTTTGGAACATTCCCTCACCCTGTTCGTTGCTTGTTTGATTGCTGTGGAAGGACCTTCTTGTCCCTTTTGCTATAGCTAAACTCAAGGCAAGTTCTTCGTATAGTTAAATCAAGACATAAGGAACTGATCTAAGTTACAGAGTGTGTAGCAAGCTAGTCCAGGTACAGAATGAGTGTATAGTCAGTCACCCTATATATTAAAGGCTTGGGAGATGTTAGACTCCTATGGATAATCTGAACTCGTAAGCCCTTGGACCACTGCCGAGGAGCGGCAGGAGAACCACCCAAACACGAGACAAGGCAGAAGAGACAGACTGGTAAAAACAGGACTGGAACCACTGGACTGAAGTTGCAGCTTAGGCAGAGCAAGCTGGAACAGGCAGGGCAGGAACAGCTAGGCTTCACCTGCGCTTGACCGCTGCTCCCCAGGGGTTGAGCCCCTGGGAGCGGGCAGCCGGCAGTACTATGGGACAGAAGGGAAAACCAGAACTGCAGGGTCCAGCAGGCGGCCAGCAAACAGTCAAGTAGCCCAGGAAACAAGCAGGAACAAAGGCAGGCAGCAGCAGTAGAATACTCTAGGAAACAAGCAGGGTCAAAGGCAAGCAGCAACAGTAGAATACTCCAGAAAACAAGCAGGGTAGCACTGCAACAAACACTCACAGACGAGCAACTCATCAGATGGCCTCTGTTGCAAAGGCAAAGCCTGAAAGGTCCCAGGTGCTTAATGAAGGCACTACAGATGAGGTCACCAGTAAGGGTGGGGCTTTGCAGCAACAACAGCAGAGCATGGCTTGGCTAAAACAGGATCCCAGACTGGAACAGATTTCAGGATTTTCACACAGGCTTCAGGATTTACAAACAGACTTGGCTTGGCTGGAAGAACTCCAAAGCAAGTCCGACAGGGAATATAGTCACAATCGTGACAGGAGAAGGGCAAAGCTTTCATCCAATTCATGAAGTACAGGTAGTCTCGAGTTATACATAGCTCCTCCGGGAGTAAATTCCAGAGTATGGGGCTACTCTTGAGAAGACTCGCTGGCGGGTATCACATCTACAATAACTTTTGATGAGGGTACAGATAGTGATGATCCACCTGTAGGCTATCAATTCTGCATTAGGAAGGCCAGTGATGAGGAAGGTACACTAAAGTGGTTCCATATTAATCAGCTCAGGCCATACCAACCTAGGAAGCTTACTACCATCATGAGTGAGAAACAGAGTGATAAAAACTTTGGCTCTGATGAATAAATTGTTTGCATTTATATTTTCCATGCAGACTCCAGGGAAATTTATTTGTTACATTTATATCCCACATTTTCCCACCTATTTGCAGGCTCAATGTGGCTTACATGGTACCGAATCGGCGTTCGCCAATTCTGGTTTGAACAAATATAAGGTGATATTATGGTAGAATAAGGTTCATGTATGATATGTATGTCCATCATCAGTCAGGCATGGCAAGTTGTCAAGGATCCTCCTGAGATAAGATTAACTAACTTTCAATTTTAGGAGTAAACTTCATCCCTGTTGCTGTGTCTTCTAGACCTGCAATTCTGCCTCTCCAGGAAAGGTGGAAGAACCACAAGGGGGGGGGGGGGGAATAATATCATATGCCTCTCTGGATTGTCCAATTGTTTCTGTTTAACAGAAATTCTTTTTAAATTCTATCCATCCAGTTGCTAAATTATTTTGCAGCAACATTTTGAGACCTTTCTTTTAAAGGTCGTGTTTGCGCCCAGAATCCATGGCACAAACACAAAATTATTTGTGCCAGTGGACACCCTTTTTACCATTTTAATTTTCATTTTGCCATGGGTGTGAGTTTTGTCATGCTATATCAAAGAAATAAACCATGGTCAATTTTTGTTTTTGCCTATGGCTATAGCATCTTTTGTCCTGTGCATTGATTTTGGTTTTATGTTTTTGCTAGCAAATAAATCAAGTCATGACTCACTTTTTATGCAATAACATAGGGGTCAAGTGATGCTAGGCTAGGAGGAGGATGCTGCAGAACGGAGCTCCAAGGCCCCTCGGATAACATCTTGCCCTAAATAGTATTAAAATCTTTGCAAAACCTGTGAAAAGGTGAATACCCCAAATGTCAGTTAGGAAGATCCACTGACCTTTTAGAGCGCAAGAATGTCCACTAAAGTCCAGCAGAAGGAGGGAACCTGAAACCACGCAGGAGAAAACAAGATGGTGGAGCATGGCCCCTCGGGACAATTGTCAGTAGGATCGGCATGGGCGGCAGAGATCGCAGCGGAGGTTTCGGCGTTGCTGGAGACCTCGGTGAACCAAAAATTACAAAGAATCTCTGACAAGTTGGAACAGATGGACGGCAAGTTGGAGGGCTTGCGGGCCTACATGACAGGATATCAGCAGCGACTCTCCAATGTAGACGATCAATGCTTTCAGAACGAGAATCAGCAAAAAACGCTTCAGAAGACATTGGCACAACTAGAATCAAAACTCAAGGACTTAGAAAACAGGGCACAAAGGAATAGTCTTAGAATGGTGGGATTTCCGGAGACAATAAAGGATGCTGACCTGAGAGAATTTCTTGAAACATGGCTGCCTAAAATGCTAAACCTACCGAGGCTAGAAAACTCCTTGAGGATTGAATGCACTCACCGGCTAGGTCTGGTGAGACAGGAAAATTCCCGCCTGAGAACTGTAATTTTCAAACTCTTAAACTATGTGCATAAGCAGGAGATTCTGAGAGCCTGGAGGATGGTGGGCAAATTACAATATGAGCAACATAGCATACTTTGCTTCCAGGATTTTTCTGCAGCAGTCGCAGCACAGCGTAGACAATTTGCTGAGTCCTGTAAGGTACTCTATAGCAAAAAAAAAAAATACACTTCGCCCTGCTTTACCAGCATTCTTGAGGATCCAATATGGTGGGAAGACTCTTTTTTTTTTTAACCTCGTCTGTTGAAGCCTTACAATTTGCTTCACGCATAGACTGTGAGTCGGAGAAGGGAGCATCAACAGATACAACCTGAACTTTCATCTTGAATTGGAGTTGCGGAAGGCTGGTGAGAGCGCTGAGGAGGGGAATGTGAAATCTTTATGGAGGTTGCAGTGGAACTGTGAGATATGTTTTCAGCCGGGACTTTGACATGAGATTTTGGAGGAAATGCAAAAGCCATTAGTCTATAAGGGGTTTCAGTACATGTGCCAACCTTAACGAGTAAGGAGTAAAGATCTGTTATTTTGAGATACAGCACATGGTACTGTTTTTAGTTGTCTTTATGAGATAATCTTACACAATTAGCAGCTATTCATGATCTTGCATACTTCGTGGGTTAGTCATATTACGGATCAGTTTTCATATATGATAGTGGTTCCTGCTTTGGGGGGCAGGAGAGGGGCTACGACGTGATCAGTTCTCTAGAGGAAACACGGTTATTCGGTTTGTTGTTCTGGTGGGGGGAGGGAATGGGAGGGTCTGGGGGAGAGGAAGGGGTGGGGGAGGCTTTGGGGGGAGAGAGGGCCTTTTTTTTTTTTTGAAGTCAGGAATTTGCAGACTTGTTGGGGACGATGTGAAAGTGAAATTGGAGAATGTGTGCATAGCATGGGAGGGGGGGAGGCGCTCTTTCTGACAAAAGTTCTGATTCCCTCTATTACAATATTACAACAATGACATGGGATCCTGGGATCACTTAAGTTGATTTCTTGGAACATTGGGGGGGTCTCGTCACCCATTAAACGAACAAAGGTGCTGCAGGCCTTGCATCGCCACAAAGCGGATGTAGCATTTTTGCAGGAAACCCACTTGACCAAGGCAGAGCATTGTAAATTTCAAAAAGGTTGGGTGGGAAGCATGGTAGAGGCCCCGGCGATAAATAAAAAAACAGGGGTGATGATACTTTTCTGGAAAGGGCTGCAGCTACAGATCAAATCGGTTAAGCGTAGCCCTGAAGGAAGATATGTATTGACAGTGGTAAAACTAGAAGGGCGTCCACTAATATTATGTAATGTATACGCCCCTAATGTTTTTGCCAAAAAGTTTTGCCGAGGTCTTACTGACCTGCTGAACCCCTATGAAGGGAATAACATCATACTTGGGGGTGATTTCAATTTGGTATATGACCCTCAGATGGATAAATCTACCCCTACAATTCAAAATTTGAGTTATTAAGAGGCCTGCCTTTCCTGTGTACAATATTTGACTTGGTGGATGTTTGGACAGTGCTGCATCCTACACTCAGAGATTATACGCACCTGTCAAGGGCACACTCATCGCAATCGCATATAGATAATTTTTTCATATCAAGCTCCCTTTCTTCACGAGTTCCGGTGGCAGAGATTGGCCCATGCGAAGTCTTGGATCATTCTCTTATATGGATGCAGCTGGAGACGAACATGAATGTGGGCAGGGGAGAAAGTTGGTGATTTCCAATAGAGTTATATTGGGATGCCACTTTTCACACCTTTCTTAAGGAAAAATGGGGAGATTTTGAGAGGTACAATGAAGACATATGCACCAGCATAGCCTTTATTGGGAAACAGCCAAAGGGTGATGCGAGTGGAGATTATTGCATATAGAGCCCAGATGCAGAAAGAGAGAGACAAGGAGATCCTCCGCCTAGAAAAGGTAGTTCGCAGTCAAAGGACCCTCTATGGGGCGGCCCAGACTACAGATCAGAAATTAGCCTTGCTGGCTTCCCAGAGAGAGCTGAATGAGTTGCTCCATCAGACAGCGCTAAAGTCCCACCTTTATTATAAACATCAGCTATTCCTATATTGCAACAAGGCTGGGGCCTTGTTGGGGTGTTTGGTACGAGGGCAGAAAGGCACCTCTCGTATTATACAACTACGGGGCTTGGGAGGCAGGCATATCAGTCAAATGTGGAAATCTCAACTCATTTTCAGAAATTTTATGAAGCGATCTATAAGGCGCCCACAGAGACAATTCTGGACAGTAATTTATTTTTGGATAATAAAGGCCTACCACGAGAACCCATAGCTCAACCATAACATATCACCACCCTATCCTTATTCGGAATCTTTCTATAACTGTTTGCCTAGTTTTTTTTGTTATCCTTGATATCTATGTAACACCAATTGTATCTTTTACCTGGAATGGTGACGCCATAACAGGTCTTTGTAACCCACATTGAGCCTGCAAATAGGTGGGAAAATGTGGGATACAAGTGCAATAAATAAATAAATAATTTAGATTTACCCAGGATTTCGTCCTCGCAGAGGGATTTCCTTAATGCTCCCATTACAGAGGGAGACCTGATGTTGGCGCTACAACAGAGCAAGCTTTACAAAGTGCTGGGCCAGGATGGATATTCCAGGAACAGGTGAAGTCTCCTTTGCTTAATCTGTTCAATTCAATGGTGAAGTCTAGAGTCATGCCGGATTCCTTTAATACTGCTCAAATGATAATTTTGCTGAAACCAGATAAAGACCCAGAGGATCCAGGGTCATATCAACCTATATCCCTAGTGAATTGCGACGTGAAGCTCTATGCTAAAATATTGGCTAATAGGTTGTCCAGTGTGCTCCCGGACTTGATAGCGCCTCCGCAGGTGGGATTTCTAAAGGGCAGATCAGTAGAGTGGTGGAGGCACAAAGAAGGCCTTCTTTGCTAATTAGTTTTGATGCAGAGAAGGCCTTCGACCATGTAGTTTGGCAATTTCTTTTTGCAGTAATGCAAAAAGTGGGCATAGAGGGATTTTTTAGGGAGGCAGTGGAGGTTCTCTATTCGAAACCACAGGCATTTATGTGGTTAAATGGGGAGAGATCATCGCCGTTTATTATAAAACGAGGTACGAGGCAAGGATGTCCTTTGTCTCCTTTGCTTTTCGTCCTTATCCTGGATCCCCTGATTAGGGAGGTTTGCTCCCATTCAGAGGTGTCAGGGGTGTCAATGAGGAAAACTGTGTTTAAGGTCTCCGCTTTTGCGGATGACATATTGATACATCTCACAGAGCCCAAGAAATCTTTGGAGGCATTGTTAAAGTTGTTTTGAGAGTTTGGGGATTTTGCGGGGCTTACGATAAACTTTCCTAAATCCTTGGCGCTGCCCTCAGCGGCTCGGGTGAGGATAGAATGGGGGGAGGACTTCCCATTAAGGTGGGCTTCAGAATCCTTTACATATCTGGGAGTGCAGATCTCTATGCGATTATCTACCCTTTATCAACTTAATATAACTAGACTGTTAGATAATACGACAAAACAGCTGTATAGATGGAGAACTCTGCCACTCACGTTACATGGGAGGATACATCTGCTTCACATGATTGAGTTTCCAAGATGGCTTTATGTGCTTCAGATGTTGCCTCTGCGTATTACCAACAAAGACTTAAAAGGGTTACATAGGCAATTGAGAAGGTTTGTTTGGGGGGATGCCAAATCTAAATTACCTCTGTGATTATTAATGGGACCTTGGAGAGAGGGAGGTTTGGGCATTCCAGATGTCAGATGGTATAATCAAGCTAGTCTATAACGACACTTAGGGGATTGGCTTTTGGATAGACAAGATTTTACCCCTAGGCAATTAGAACAAGAAAATTTTAGCCCATATCACAAATATTTTTTGCTGCAGGCCCCAAGACAGCTGATACCGGCTTGTTTCCAGGGTAGCTTGTTCTTGAGACCGCTGAGAGATATATGGAAAGAACTGACTAGATATTGGGGAGTGGCTGCGGATATATCGGATCTTTTGCCCCTTCAAGGCAATCCCCTGTTTCTTCCGGGTTCAGGTAACATAGTCTTTCGTAGATGGGCATCCTTGGGCATTATAGAAAGAACTGACTAGATATTGGGGAGTGGCTGCAGATACATCGGATCTTTTGCCCCTTCAAGGCAATCCCCTGTTTCTTCCGGGTTCAGGTAACATAGTCTTTCGTAGATGAGCATCCTTGGGCATAACTAGGTTAGAGCATGTTTTAGGTACGGGGGGGGGGGGGCGTTGTTGGGTCTGGGAGCACTAGGAGTAGGCACAGATTTCACTAACTTATTTGCATACCACCAATTGGCACACTATGTTCAGACACTGCAGACTGCTGCGCTGAGAAGCGGGCATAGCAGACAGATTAGGGATTTTTTTATTTCTGTGCCAGGAGAAAGGCTTTTGATTTCAGGATTATATAAGGCGTTATCGGGGATAGCCCCCTGTAAAGGTACGGATCATATTAGACTGTGTTGGGCACAAGATTTGAACCATCTGGGTATGGTTTTAGATTTTAATAAACTGTCCTCTCGTTTACCCACATTATCTGCTAGTGATAGTCTCCGAGAGTGCCAGTATAGAGTTCTCTATTGAGCATATATGACTATGGCTCAGATGTTTAGGATGGGGGGTGCCTCGGAGCCTTTGTGTTCTAAATGTAAGCAGAAGGTGGGCTCACTCTTTCACTCTCTCTGGGAATGCCCAATGATAAAGGTCTTCTGGGGAGCGATATTTAGTTACTTAGAAACCATAGTGAAGTCCCGGATACCGTTTACTCCCCTGGGAACTTTGCTAGATAAGTATGAACGTTTTGCCCTTCAAAGTACGGGAGTACAGCATTTCATTCGCAAGGCCTGCATACTGGGTAAAAAACTTATTATGTCCGCATGGATGAGTACAGACCCACCGGAATATTGGCATTGGAGAAACAAACTCAATGATCTTTTGTTATTGTAGGGTTGGGGGTGGGGTCCTCCCCTAAGAGAAAGAATTTTTTTGAGGGGGTAAGCAAACATGTGGACAATGGGGAGCCGGTTGATATTGTATATCTGGATTTTCAGAAGGCGTTTGACAAAGTGCCGCACGAAAGACTCCTGAAGAAATTGCAGAGTCATGGAATCGGAGGTAGGGTATTATTATGGATTAAGAACTGGTTGAAAGATAGGAAGCAGAGAGTAGGATTGCGTGGCCAGTATTCTCAGTGGAGGAGGGTAGTTAGTGGGGTCCCGCAGGGGTCTGTGCTGGGTCCGTTGCTTTTTAATGTATTTATAAATGACCTAGAGATGGGAATAACTAGTGAGGTAATTAAATTCGCCGATGACACAAAATTATTCAGGGTCGTCAAGTCGCAGGAGGAATGTGAACGATTACAGGAGGACCTTGCGAGACTGGGAGAATGGGCGTGCAAGTGGCAGATGAAGTTCAATGTTGACAAGTGCAAAGTGATGCATGTGGGTAAGAGGAACCCGAATTATAGCTACGTCTTGCAAGGTTCCGCGTTAGGAGTTACGGATCAAGAAAGGGATCTGGGTGTCGTCGTCGATGATACGCTGAAACCTTCTGCTCAGTGTGCTGCTGCGGCTAGGAAAGCGAATAGAATGTTGGGTGTTATTAAGAAGGGTATGGAGTCCAGGTGTGCGGATGTTATAATGCCGTTGTATCGCTCCATGGTGCGACCGCACCTGGAGTATTGTGTTCAGTACTGGTCTCCGTATCTCAAAAAAGATATAGTAGAATTGGAAAAGGTACAGCGAAGGGCGACGAAAATGATAGTGGGGATGGGACGACTTTCCTATGAAGAGAGGCTGAGAAGGCTAGGGCTTTTCAGCTTGGAGAAGAGACGGCTGAGGGGAGATATGATAGAAGTGTATAAAATAATGAGTGGAATGGATCGGGTGGATGTGAAGCGACTGTTCACGCTATCCAAAAATACTAGGACTAGAGGGCATGAGTTGAAGCTACAGTGTGGTAAATTTAAAACGAATCGGAGAAAATTTTTCTTCACCCAACGTGTAATTAGACTCTGGAATTCATTGCCGGAGAACGTGGTACGGGCGGTTAGCTTGACGGAGTTTAAAAAGGGGTTAGATAGATTCCTAAAGGACAAGTCCATAGACCGCTATTAAATGGACTGGAAAAATTCCTCATTTTTAGGTATAACTTGTCTGGAATGTTTTTACGTTTGGGGAGCGTGCCAGGTGCCCTTGACCTGGATTGGCCACTGTCGGTGACAGGATGCTGGGCTAGATGGACCTTTGGTCTTTCCCAGTATGGCACTACTTATGTACTTATGTACTTAAGTGTTTTCTAGGCATATGGGAATTATATATTCAATCTTTATCCCCGAAAGCACGTAGTTTTATAGTTAATTGCTTTTGACTTGATTTTTTTTTTATTAACAGCAAGATAAGGAACATAAGATAGCTTTGGGAAGGAGAGGGGGAGAGCTTGAATAATGGTTGATGTGATACCTCGGGAGAATCACAAGACCCAGGACCCTGCGAGGCAATGTGTTGTTTACGATAGGGGAGGGAGGTCTAATATGAGTAAAGATATTGTTCGCTTGGAGAGGAATAAAGAATATTTCAATATTGGACGTGACTATTCACCTGGGAAAGGGGGATGGGTGCGGAGTTGGGAAGGTAGGGGGGGAGGCGAGTTAAAACTTTGATGGTGTACTTATTATCTTGACTTTGTAACTGTTGCCCATTAAGCCTGTTGTACCATCAATAAAAATTATTCAAACATAAATGCAATAACATAAAAATGCTTGATTTAAACTGTGGTGCACCTTTTAAAATTCTAATTCAATTTCAAAGTTGTATGCAGGCATTTCAAACTTGTTAACACATAGGGAACTTCATGGAAACAGTTCTACTATGATAAATGTGTGTGTACATACATATCCTCCTGAGTACAGGACAGCATAAGGCAATGTTTACCCAGTCCTGGAGTACCCCTCCCCAGTCAAGTTTTCAGGCTATCCACAATGAATATACAAGAAACATATTTGCATATAATAGAGGCAGTATATGCAAATCAGGTTCATGTGTATTCATTGTGGATATCCTGAAAACTTGACTGGCAAAAGGTACTCAAGAAATGGACTTGGGAAGTACTGGCATAAGGTACCAGTTTCCTTTCTACATCACTCATATATACTTATTATCATAGCAGGTTTAGTGTAGTTACACAAAACCCTTTACACCTCTCTTCGTTAGGTGTTATAGACTTTTCATTATGCATATGCCTTTACACATGATATTTGCACTTAGTTTTTCCAAAATAAAGGGGGGGTTGTGTTATGTTAGGTCACATATATGGAATCAATGTTAAGTAGCAGAAAGGCTTAATTTACTCTCATACACGTATCTGAGTGTTTTACATATCTTATTATATATTGCTTGTTGATATCAACACTTGTTTCAGCATTTATATCAACACATACAAAACTACACACTAATTGCTTCATTGCATTGTGTTATGTTACTGACAATGTTATGCATTCTATGTGATACATATATTCATCTTAAGTGTTATGCTTGGCTAGTATATTGTTGTTATTTGATATAAGATAATTTTTTTTCCATTGTTATGGTTTTACTTGCAGTACATATACACCTAGTATAGTGAAGTTTTATATATATTTCATAAATTAGACCAAGTAATATTGCATGTGTTACTTAATTACATGTGTTACTTTCATTTTATTTGCATTGTCATCATAATCTATAATTGGTTAAGTTACTATATTAAAATAATGTTCACTGTCATTCTAGTGCAAATAAACTCTAGATTTTTTCCATTAATATGTTTTTCCTATATTTGCATAGTATTGTTAATAGCTTTGCCTGCAATACTTACACATCTACTGATTTATGACAGACATTATACATTTCCTTTGTTGCTTGTGTTTATTGCAATACTATCTCATGTAGTATACTCTTGCTTCATGAACTATAAACTGCATGCATTATCCATATCAACAATAAATATGAGTGAGTAAGTAATTTCAGTAAAAAGTCTTTGTTGGGCTTTGAACCAGTGAAAATTAAAGACGGCTGGATGTGGAAACTCTACTTCACTGAGTAATTTTTGTTTATACTGCATGTATAATCCCCCAAATCTATAAAGCACGACTTAAGTTGCATGCACAAATACAGTCATATTCTGTATTTGTGCGCGCAACTTATCCCCCTTTTACAAAGCTGCGCAGTAATGCCAACACAGCCCATTCACTTTGAATGGGCTGTGTCAGCATTACCACACCAGCAGCTGCTAGCGTGGCTTTGTAAAAGGGGGGATTAATTAGTTAGCAAGCAAATCAGTGCTGATAATTGCCAATTAACAAGCAATTGACACTAATTGGCATTAATTAGAATTTACATGCAGAACTGTCTAAGAGTATTCTGTACCGTAATGCACGTAAATTCTAAGTATCGTAGTTGAAAAGGGGGAATGAGCATGGGAGTGGAATGGGTGGGTCATGGGCATTTCTCAAATCTATGTGCGTTGTTATAGAATACACCCGGTCTGCTCCTAATTTAGGAATCAGGATTTACACCAAGTTTTAGTTGGAATAACTGTTCGCGACTAAATTTAGTCATGTGGATGGCGCTCGGTTTCTATAAACTGCATGGAAATTTATGCTTACTCTATACAGTACACCTAAATTAAGGCATGCTTTATAGAATACACTTAGGCGTATTTCATTTTGCCGCCAATTTTTTAGGCATGATATAGAATCTAGCCCTATGTGTTTAGTGCTATATTGATTTTTGAGACTGGTTTTTTATATCCCTTACTTCACTGTTTACCCTAGCTGTGCATTGATAGCCTGGGCTGAGATTTACCAACCGGTTTGTTTCCACAAATTGGCATTGGTATTTACAATGCTTTCTCAAATTGCTGTAATGTTGTTCTCAAACGTAAATAATCAGGTAGTTTATTCCATAACACTGGCCCACTGATCGAAAATGCAGTGTCCCTTGTCTCTACATAATGAACATCTATTAATGATAGTATAACAAGTTGTTGTGAACTGTCAGATCTAAGTGATCTTGCTGGTCTATATAACTGCATTACCAGAGGAGTCACAGGATTCCTACTTGCTCAAACAATTCTGTTTGATGCTGTCATTTAGTTTGATGCTTGGTCTAGCCTGTATGACAGTTCTGGCCCTTCATATACGATACATGACATGAAGCCCATAAACAAGAAAGTTTTCACTCAGAGTGCTCTTACTGCATTCTTTCGCTTGCTTGCTGGAATGTCTTTCAGCAGGAATATTGCATTGGTAATGTCATTTTGGCTCATTTCCTCTGAAATGCTGAATAGCAGCTTCCTGGTAATAAAGGAAAGAAAAACAGCCACTTAAAGTAAAGGACTTTTCTGCTCTACTTTCCAAACCATGTTATTCCATCACCACATAAAATGCATGGATAAGAAAAACAGATATTCATGTCAAGCACACCCTTAAGAGCTGTTATATGCAATAAATCCCTTAATTCTAAGCAAGGTAGACCTGATATATGCTTCTTGCTTGTGGTTGGGCTGAGGCTTTGGAGGAGCAGATTATCACCAAATTAGCCAGGGATCATCCTTAAGAATGCCTTCCAGAACCCTGAAATCATAGCTTTGAATGTGGACACTATGGGCCAAATTTAGTAAATGGTACCCAAAATTAGGCGCCGGAAATATCTGTGCTAAACAAGTATTCCATAAAGGGTGCTCCATTGCAAAGCATCCTTTATAGGATAGTGCTTAGCGCCGATTCCCATACACAACTTTGGGTGTGAGAGCTTACACCTACTGAAATCTGGTGTAGACCCTGGTATGCAACCCAGGAATTCTATCATACTGAGCCTAAATATTTAGAATGCCCCTGACCCATCCATGCCGACTTTTGGCTTATGTACAAGACACTTTCGGCACACTGCATTATAGAATAGTGCATAGGCAGATGTGCTTCTAAATCCAAATCAGTACCAACACCAATAATTGATTAATAGCTCCTTAACTAATTTGTGTGTGCATCTGCCCTGCGCACCCAAATTTGGGTGACTTTTATAGAATCCTAGGTTATGTATCACTGTTGCATTATGACTGGACTTCCTTCTCTCAGAACCAGGGCTGCTGAGAGACTAAGCTGGGCCAAGTGCAAACAATCTTCAGGACCCTGCTTCCGCCACCCTCCTCCCCACCGTTGCTGCTCCCCTCGCTGCTCGCCACCACCACCCCCTCCCGCAGCAGCAAACAAGAGAGAATGCTCTGCCTGCTATAGGTCCTTCCTCCTGCTGTGTCCCGCCTCCGGTGAAGTAGTTTCCTGTTTCCACATAGGCAGGAAGTAGCAGGAAGAAGGACCTGTAGCCAGAAGAGCAGTCTCTTTTGATCACCGGCACCAGGCCCTCCTTAGAGGCCGGGCCCAGGGAATCTTGCCCCCCCCTGCTGTCCCCCACTCCTCGGTGGCCCTACTCAGAACTGTGAACACTTCCTGTGCAGCATCTCCTGGGGAGCAGAAGACTTAACCTAGGAAATGAACCCAAGTCCTCTGCCAGGCAGCACATGAGAGGAGGAGGAGTGGCCTAGTGGTTAGGGTGGTGGACTTTGGTCCTGGGGAACTGAGGAACTGAGTTCGATTTCCAGCACAGGCAGCTCCTTGTGACTCTGGGCAAGTCACTTAACCCTCCATTGCCCCATGTAAGCCGCATTGAGCCTGCAATGAGTGGGAAAGCGCGGGGTACAAATGTAACAAAAAAAAAAATTACATTGAGCCATTAGACCAGCCCCTTATCTACCATTCAGTACTGCAAAAAAATTTTTAAAGGAGGAATAAGCAAACTTTCCTACTTACCTATATTGTGAAATCTGTGAATTATTTTGCACTACTCTTTCCATTTCTTCTTTGGAGGTATTCAATTTATTTCTCAGAAGGTCATTTCGATTTATAATTAGCAATAACTCCTTTAAGAAAGAAAGATTGTCCTCGTTCAACAGTTCCTTTTGAGTGAGACACTGGAATAGATTTGTGCCACATTTAATATCTTCCAGGTCTTTCAGTGAGAGGTGATCCTTACACAGGAACTTCATGGCGCAGATATCATCTGTACCCAGCTCATTACTAATATCTAGAAGTAAACAGTGCTCTGTGCTGAAAAGACAACAATCAAATGTGAGTATAGCCACAGTACGTAATGGTCTGGTGAGGAAAAAAAAAATCAAGAATGCATTAATTTATAAGGTGTATTTTCACTCAGTAAAATACCGTAAAATAGTACAGCAACAGTGGGCTATTCTTATCCTTGAGGACCCCCAAACTGGTTAGGTTATCAGAATATCCCTAATGAGATGGATTTGCATACACAGTGCCTTAATAGTATACAAAACAACTGTATGCACATTTGCGAATATTATCTAGAAATCTGACCCATTTGGGGACCTTGAGGTCTGGATTTGCCCACCTGTACTGTACTATGTACATTTATTTATTTAATGATTTAGATTTGGATACTTGTCTATAATTTTCTTTATTAATTATTTTTCTATTGGTATTTATTTTTCTATAATCTTTAGTAATTATTTTTGTATTACTATTTTTTATATTCATTTTTTTTCACTTTTTATTTAATATTCTCTAGATACTCAAGTGGAGACTATATGATTTTATAGATATCGATTAGGTATGTGTCAAATTTACTTTAAACATATACGCAGCAGATATTTCATTGACTTTTTAATTCAATTTACTTAATTCATTTATCTATATATTAAATATATTATGAAGTTTTGGACAATTTATTAACATAATATGTGTTTTATTTGATGTCTAACAGGATATATATATATATATATATATATATATATATATATATATATATATATATATATATATATTGTTAGTCTATGAATGTTATGTTAGTGATTTACATTATATTATTTTTATTCAATTTGTACAATTAAGTTCTATACAATATCATTTTGATATTTCAATTAATTAATTTATTTTTTATTTAACTGTATCACCATGGTGTTCTATTACTATCAGCCGAGTATGAGATTATGGTAATGAAATGTAATTATTATTTTATATCTATTTTTATGTTTACTTGCTTTTATATTTGTTCTAATTGTTATATGATTGTTTGTGTTGTAGCCCCTGATGCAGCCCAGTGGGGTGAAACACGGCCTGTGTCGGGCTTGTTAATTTTTTATTGATCCATATCAATTAAATATTGTTTTCTACATACGTATCTGCTTCGTTTGGTGTCCATCTTGGAGTCTGCAGATCGATTACCCTGCTGTTTTCCTGTACTATAGAACTACATCATTCAAGCAGGGGAAAAAAACTGCAAGTGTTTTGAAGAGGTAAACTTAAAACAGCTTCTGTTACTGTTGTAGAACGGTAATTTTTCCATATGTAAAGCATGTTTCACATGTGGAAGACAGCTCTTATAAAACTGAGTGGTTGAATATGCACATAAGTACAAGTGCCAACCAGATCTAGCATACTTATATGTATTTATGGTTCTTTGTAACCTGTATTATTCCAAACAAGTTTGGGTTCAATGTGGCTTACATAATACTTTTAAAGCAAAATACAATAAGAGAACTATAACAAAAATACAAAATAATAATAGGTAAAAACATCCAAGCAGTAAGATGATTCATTTTGAAATAACAAATTAACTAAAAGCATAACAAACACCGACAGTGGCGAGGAATGCACTAAATAAGAATGCTTTCAACAATTTACAAAATTTCAAGTAGTCAGTAACATATCTGAGTGACTTTGGTAGCGAATTCCATTTCCCAGTAGCTTGGTATGTGAAGCTTGTATCATCTGTAAGGTAAAATTATGTCTTACCTGATAATTTTCTTTCCTTTACTTGCAGTAGATGAATCTAGAAACTGGTGGGTTATATCTATCTACCAGCAGGTGGACACATAGAAACTGAACTGAAAATGGTGATACCCCTTCACCAGTTAGTATATATCTCATCAGAAAGCAACAGAAAAACAAAGCATGAATTGTAACCTCTCTCACAAACACAGAACTGCCATCCATCAACTAGGAACAGCTCCAACGAATCAGAAAAAGTAATATTGGTTGGCTATTTCTTACGATGTGTGGCAAACCAACAGTACCAGTAAACAACTGCAAGCCACAATCGAGTAGAGTGAAAGAACATGCAGCTGGACTCAAGGAGGGATCCTAGATTCATCTGTTGCAACTAAAGGAAATAAAATTATCAGGAAAGACATAATTTTACCTTCCTTAGCCTCTGCAGCAGATGAATCCAGAAACTGGTGGCATGTACCAAAGCAGTCCCTAAATAGGGTGGGAAGCCGTCACTCCCCTAGACAAAACTGCCGCACTTAAATGAGCATCCACCTGCGCAGCCACATCCACTCTGCAATGCTTCAAAAAAGTATGTAAACAATCCCAAGTAGCTGCCTAACAAACCTCGTCCAGCAACGTCTCTGGAGGGGCTTGAAAGACCAAAAGATATGCAGACAAAATGGCTTCCTTAAGCCAGCGAGCAATGGTTGGTTTTGATACCGAGTTGCCCCGCTGGGGCCCTAACAGAAGCACAAAAAGATGATCCAAGTGCCGAAAATCATTAGACATCTGCAAATATCTGAGAATTCGCCGAACATCCAAACAGTCAAAGGAGCGCAAAGTCAACTGGGCAATCTTCCTTCTGAAATGACAGAAGAAAGAGAGGCTGATTAAGATGGAAAGTCATACCAGCCTCGGAAAATTGCAGGAAAGGTTCCCGACACGAGATAGCATGAATCTCAGAGACTTGGTGGGCAGAAGCCATCACCACTAAGAACACCGTCTTGAAGGTAAAATCTTTATCTGAAGCCCTGTGTAAAGGCGTCATCTGCAGCACCCAAAGCACTATGTTCAAGCATCACTCCAGGCAAGGTCGATGAAGCGGGGGTCAAAGATGAAGCACCTTCCACAAAAAATGCGCCACATCCGGATGGCCCACCAGAAAAGACCTGATGCAGTAGATTCGGAGATAGCAGAATACGAAAAGGAACCTCTACCAGCAGGCAGACCAAGTCCATGTACCAAGGGCGGTGAGGCCAATCTGGAGCCACCAAGACAACCAGTCCCCAGGGACACCTGATCCTGTGCAGGACTAGATCTATAAAGGGCCACAGAGAGAAGACGTAAAGCAGCTGTGACTCTAGCCATGGCTGCAGCAAGGCATCCAGCTCGGAAGAACTGCTCTGCCATGTTCTGCTGAAAAAAACAGGCCACCTTTGCATTCTCCCGGGTCGTCATAAGGTCGATCTCTGGCATCTCCCCCATTTCTGACAAATCTGAAGGAACACCTGCTCAGAGAATTCTGATTCTGCCGCATCGAGGAAATGCTGACTGAGAAAATCTGCCTGAACGTTATTCTGACCTGCTATGTGTGCTACCGACAGACACTGAACATGGGATACCGCCCACCCCAAGAGCCAATGCGCCTCGGTGGCCAGATCCACACTCTGCGTGCTGCCCTGGCAATTGATATAGGCTACCGCTGTCGTGTTGTCCAACAGGACTCGAACTGCCATGCCCTCCAGCAAGTCCTGAAATGCCTGCAAGGTGTTCACCACCGCTCGCAACTTCAGGCAATTGATAGGTCACACGATTGATAGGCCACACCACACCACATCCGCAGTGGACACTGGGCAATGAGCCCCCCCCCCCAGCCCACCAGGCTGGCATTTGTAACCACTACTACTCACTGCGGACAGGCCAACAGCATCCCCCACTGCAGGTTGAATTCACGAAGCAACCAGCTCAGGCTACTCCTCACCTGGGGCCACCACAGCCGCCGACAGTACTCCTGGGAAAAATGGGACCACCTGCTCAGAAGCAAGTGTTGCAGAGGATGCATGTGAACCCTCACCCATGGCACCACCTCCAGGGTGGCCGCCATAGACCCGAACACCTGAACATAGTCCCAGACTCATGTGCTCGGCCACATCAACAGACTGTGCACCCGAGCCCGAAGTCTGAGCCTCCTGGGTTCCGGCATGAAAACTCGACCCTGTGCCATGTCAAATCGAACTCCCAGATAGTCCAGTGTCTGCAGTGGAATCAGGTGAAGTTGATCACAGAGCCCAAAGACTGCAGAAGCACAACTACTTGGTCGGTTGCCATGCGACTATCCTATTCCAACATTGCCATGATCAACCAGTTGTCGAGATAGGTATGAACTCGAATCCCTTCCCTTTGCAGTAATATTACCACCACTACTACCATCACCTTGGAGAAGGTGCGAGGGGCAGTGGCGAGACCAAAAGGTAGTGCCCGAAACTGAAAATGGTGCCCCAGAACCGCAAATCGAAGATACCACAGATTCTGCAGCCAAATCAAGATGTGCAAATATGCCTCCTTGAGGTCCAGTGCAGTAAGAAACTCCCCCGGCTGCACCACCGCTATGACCGACCTCAGCGTTTCCATTTGGAAAAGCCGAACCCGCAAGAATTGGTTCACCTTCCTGAGATTGAGGACTGGAAGGAAATCTCCCCTTCTCTGGGCACCACAAAATAAATGGAATAACACCTGGTGCACACCTCAAAAGGGGGCATCGGAATCACCACCCCCAAGACTAGCAGAGACTGCACTGTAGCCTTAATCGCCACTCTTTAAGAGGCCGTAGCATACCAGGACTCCAAGAAACAATCTCCAATGGGAGAGAAAAAAATTCTAGCTTGTAACCTTCTTTGATAATATCCAGGACCCACTGGTCCATGGTAATGTTGGCCCATTCTCACAAGAATTAAGTAAGCCAACCCTCTATCTGAGAGACCGAGGAGTGGGCTGGCGCCCCATCACTGGGAGGAGCGCCCTGCAGGCAGCTGCACTGGAGGTCCTCTTATCTCCTCGAAAGGAGGAGTGCTGCTGGAACCTAGGATGCTGAAACTGCGTAGGCTTTCAACCCGGATGATAGCGGCAAGCATTCCAAAATGTAAGCCTCAACTGCCCAGTCCACAAGAAGGACTTGGGCTTGTCGCCCGGGAGCCATTGGGATTTGGAGTCCCCCAAATCCTTCACTATCTTCTCTAAATCTTCCCCAAACAGCAGCTTACCCGAAAGGGCAGCTTCGTAAGCCACTGCTTAGATGCCATATCTGCTGCCCAATGATAGAGCCACTGCAACCGACAGAAGGAGACCGCTAAAGCCATCTGTTTGATGGATGCATGCACCAAATCAAAAATGGCATCTGCTAAATAGGCTAACCCTGACTCCATCCAAGGCAGAGCTGCCGCCCTCAAGGGTGCTGCCTCATGATCCTGTTCCAGGGCCTGGTGCAGCCAACTAAGGCATGCCCTGGCAGCATAAAAACTAAAAATCAATGCCTGAAGATCCAGTACAGACACCTCAAAAGAACATTTCAACACTACCTCCAATCACTGATCCTGCATGTCTTTCAACGCTACCCCACCCTCCACTGGGAGAGTGGTCTTGGTGACTGCCGCCACCAGGGCATCGACTTTGGGAAGAGAAAACTTCTCAGCCTGGTCTGCGCCGACCGGATAAAGGCAAGACATGGCCTTTACCACCTTAAGCCCCCCATCTGGGTCAGACCACTGAGCTGAAATGAATTGCAGGATGGGCTCGAGGATAGGAAATGCCTTAGCCAGCCTCCTAGTGATTGCCATCATAACATTAACCATCAAAGCCACATGCGCTTCAGGGTCAGCAATGTGCAGCGCCTCCAAGGCACTTGAAATAAGGGACGCCAATTCTTCCCTGTGAAAAATATGCACTGCTGTGGAGTCATCAGGCTCCCCCTGGAGAATCTCTCTGTCCTCTAACCCATCCAGCCTGAAGGGCCTCAGGGTCCCCCAAGAAACTGCAGCGAGCAAAGGGGGGAAGAATGGTGTCCCAACAACCCCCCTTCTGACCCGGAAGCCGTCCACTGCTGCTTTTGCCATGGGTCATCAGTGCAGGCCTGATATAACTCCCCCAAATCACTGCTGGAATCCCCCAGGGCCCCCAGCAGCAAAAGGGGCTGAGAGGGAGGGAGGCAGGGCCCTATTCAGCAAATAAGGCTGGAGTAACGGCAGAATAAAATCGGGTGAGAAAAACTCTTCCAAAGGCCCCGGACCCCCCCCCCCCCAAAAAAAAAAAATCTACCGGAACTGAGACAGAATCAGCCAGTGACATGCCAGTACCAGTGCTAGCAGTCCCTATCTCAGATGTCAAAGCTGCCTGCAATGACTCCTGAGCACAGCGCTGCAATGTTGGTGGGAAGAGGTATAATGGCGCACGCACCAGACACCTGCGGGCAGGAAACACACTTGGGGAGAGAGAAGCGCCATACCCTATCAAAGACTCTGCATAGCCAGTTCTACACTGTCCTGCTGCAGTACGTCTTTTCCCGCAGTGGGAACATCGCTTGACAGTTTTGGCTGCCATCCCCGCCCCAGAATAAAACAAAAACCTGCCGCCAGCAGTATCAAACACTCAGCACTCACCAACACGGTGCTCCAGAAGAAGTGGGACCTCCCAGCAAAAGTCTGTCACCCTGACCAGCTCACCAGGCTTCCCAACAACCAGTACTCCTTCAGCCAGGGCTCCAGCACTGCACTCTCCTGCAGACTTCACAGGTAATTCTACCATCTATTACTAATCTTTTGTTTTGTTTTTTTAGCTGATCCCCAGCTCTCTCTTTTTTTTTTTTGTTCCATGAGGAATGGCAGAGGTCATAATAAAGCCCAAAAATCACTGGAAGAATGGGAATAACAGGGTAAGGTAGGGACTTGTACCACAAGTATGCCCGCAAAGATAGCTCTCTCGGCCAAATACCTCCTGCCTCAACTACCTCAGTCCAGCCCAGGAGGGACCCCAAAACAAATTAATCCAGGAACTGGAGAGAATCCGTCTACTACTACTACTACTTAACATTTCTAAAGCGCTACTAGGGTTACGCAGCGCTGTACAATTTAACATAGAGGGACAGTCCCTGCTCAAAGAGCTTACAATCTAAAAGACAAGTGAACAGTCAGTCCAAAAGGGGCAGTCAAATTGGGGCAGTCTGGATTTACTGAACGGTAAGAGTTAGGTGCCGAACGCAGCATTGAAGAGGTGGGCTTTAAGCAAAGACTTGAAGATGGCCAGGGAGGGGGCTTGGCGTAAGGGCTCAGGAAGGTTGTTCCAAGCATAGGGTGAGGCGAGGCAGAATGAGCGGTGCCTGGAGTTGGCGGTGGTGGAGAAGGGTACTGACAGGAGGGATTTGTCCTGTGAATGGAGGTTTCGGGTGGGAACATAAGGGGAGATGAGGGTAGAAAGGTAGTGAGGGGCGGCAGACTGAGTGCATTTGTAGGTAAGAAGGAGAAGCTTGTTCAGAACTCTGCTGCACGTCTTATATTCTGCCAGAACCGATATACTCATATCACCCCTCTCCTCAGGTCACTTCACTGGCTTCCTATCAGATACCGCATTCAAGTTCTGAACAGATTGAAGGGGGGATAGATGGCTAAGTGGGAGGCCGGTGAAGAGTAAGTTGCAGTAGTCAAGGCGAGAGGTAATGAGAGCATGGACAAGAGTTCGGGTGGTGTGTTCAGAGAGGAAAGGGCGAATTTTGCTGATGTTAAAGAGGAAGAAGTGACAGGTCTTGGCTATCTGCTGGATATGCGCAGAGAAGGAGAGGGAGAACTCAAAGATGACTCCGAGGTTGCGGGCAGATGAGACGGGGAGGATGAGGGTGTTATCAACTGAGATAGAAAGTGGAGGAAGAGGAGAAGTGGGTTTTGGTGGAAAGACGATGAGCTCGGTCTTGGACTTGTTCAGTTTCAGGTGACAGTTGGACATCCAGGCAGCAATGTCAGATAAGCAGGCCGATACCTTTGCTTGGGTCTCCGCGGTGATGTCTGGTGTGGAGAGATACAACTGGGTGTCATCAGCATAGAGATGATGCTGGAAACCATGAGATGAGATCAGGGAGCCCAGGGAAGAGGTGTAGATTGAGAAGAGAAGGGGTCCAAGGACAGATCCCTGGGGAACACCAACAGATAGCGGGATGGGGGTGGAGGAAGATCCATGAGAGTGAACCCTGAAGGTGCGGTGGGAGAGATAGGAGGAGAACCAGGAGAGGACAGAGCCCTGGAACCCAAATGAGGACAGTGTGGCAAGGAGTAAGTCATGATTGACCGTGTCAAAAGCGGCGGATAGATCGAGGAGGATGAGGATGGATTAGTGGCCTCTGGATTTGGCAAGGAACAGGTCATTACAGACTTTAGAGAGTGCTGTTTCTGTCGAGTGTAGAGGGCGAAAACCAGATTGAAGTGGATCGCGGATGGCATGAGAGGAGAGAAAATCAAGGCAGCAGCTGTGAACAGTGCGGTCAAGTATTTTGGACAGGAAGGGTAGGAGGGAGATGGGGCGGTAGTTGGAGGGACAGGTAGGGTCAAGTGATGGTTTTTTGAGGAGAGGTGGACTATGGCGTGCTTGAAGGTGTCAGGGACAGTTGCAGTGGAGAGAGAGAGGTTGAGGATATGACAGATGGAGGGGGTGACAGTATGAGAGATGATGTTAAGTAAGTTGGTGGGGATGGGATCAGAAGAGCAGGTGGTGCATTTCGAGGAGGAAAGAAGGCGAGCGGTTTCCTCCTCGGTGATGTCAGGAAAGGAGGAGAAAGAGGCCTGGGTTGGTTGGTTGAGGGAGAGGGTTGACGGGTGAAGAGGAGGAGATGGCTTGGTAGTGAACTCAAGGTTGATCTTTTGCACCTTGTCACGGAAGTAATCAGCCAGTGATTGAGGAGAGAGCGAGGGGGGGTGGGAGCAGAGGGCACTTTGAGGATGTACTGGAGTTAAGGGTGGCGAAGAGACGACGGGGGTTGGAGCTGAGAGAATTGGTCAATTGGGTGTAATAGTCCTGTTTGGCAAGGAATAGGGAGGAGTGGAAGGAGGATAGCATGAATTTGTAGTGAAGGAAGTCTGAATGGGTGCGAGATTTCCTCCAGAGGCTTTCAGCAGATCGGGCGCAGGAGCGAAGATAACGGATGCAAGGGGTCAGCCAAGGCTGGGGATTAGTACGCTTTGTGGGACGGGAGGTGGATGGTGCGAGGGTGTCCAGAGCAGAGGAGAGAGTGGTATTGTAAGCGGAGACAGCCTTGTCGATAGACTCGGAGGACATGATGGAGGGGAGGAGATTAGAAATACTAGAGGATAGGGTGGGAGGGTCAATAGCCTGGAGATTCCTGGAGGTAGTGGTTAAAGTTGGTCGGGGCTGAGGGGGGGGTGTGAAGAAGAGTGAAGGTGATTGGGTGATGATCAGAGAGAGGAAGAGCTGAGGGGTGGAAATTGGAGGGAGAGCCGGAAGAGGAGAGGACGAGGTCAAGACAATGGCCGTCTCGGTGAGTAGGGGTGGTGGAGCATAGCTGGAGGTTGAAGGAGGATGTTAGAGTGAGGAACTGAGAAGCGTGGGGGTCAGATTGGTCATCAACGTGTATGTTAAAGTCTCCGAGAATGAGGGACGGAGATGAGGGTTCAAGAAAAGCGGAAAGCCAGGCATCGAAGTTGGTGAGGAAGGAAGAGAGGGATTTATTAGGGGGGCGGTAAATGACAGCCACTCTGAGTGGCAATGGGTAGAATAGCCGGATGGAGTGTGCTTCAAAGGATGAGAAGGAATGAGATTGCGGTAGGAGGAGGGGTTGGAAACTACAGGAGGGCGAGAGTAGTAGCCCGATGCCTCCACAGTAGCCAGCTGGGCGGGGAGTGTGGGAGAATAGATAACCTCCATGACAAAGGGCCGCGACTGAGGCAGAGTCGTCAGGGGAGAGCCAGGTTTCAGTTAGGGTGAGCAGTTGAAGGGAACGAGAGATGAAGAGATCGTGGGTGAAGGGCAGTTTGTTGCAGACCGAGTGGGCATTCCACAAGGCACACGAGAAGGGGAGGGAAGAGGGGGGAGGAGGGGAGACTGGAGACATCACGGAATCGTTTGCATGGACAAGAGGAGGACAGGTGAGAGGGGCCTGAATTAGGATTAAGGTCTCCCGCAGATAGCAGGAGGAGGAGCAAGAGAGTGCGCAGGAGGATGGGGGAGGTCGGGCGACGAAGACGGGGTGCACTTAGGAGGAATGGTGATGGGTTAATGGCAGGAAGGAAATGTTGAAGGTTAAGAGCTAGGAAGAAGGAGGGGGACAAGAGAGATGGTGAGGTGGTGAGGGATGGGGGTGAATAGGGTATTGCCGTAGTGAGTAGGACGGGAGGGGACATGGGTGGGCAATGAGTTCCAGCGGTAGACAACGGTAGGGGGAAGGGAAAAAGATTAGGAAGGGACAAGGCAAGGAAGAGAATGTGGACAGGGGCCATAAGTAGTGATCGCGGTGTAACAGGTGTATGTGTAGTGACTGAGGTGAGAAGCAGATAGATAAAGCGGAAAAGCTGGATTGGAGGCTTGAAATTGGTGGAATTGATGGACTGGAGAGCAGGTAAGTCAATGGCTGACAAGCTAGCAAGCAGGCAAGTAAGGCAATGGCTGCCAAGCTAGCAGGCGGGCTGGAACAAGCTGGTGCAGATGGACAGGAATGAGCAGGGAGAAGCAGGGAGAAGCTGGGGAGCAGGTCAGTCAAAGGCTGACAAGTTAGCAGGCAGGCAAGTAAGTCAATGGCTGACAAGCTAGCAGGCGAGCTGGAGCATACTGGTGCAGATGGACAGGAACGAGCAGGGAGAAGTTGGAGAGCAGGTAAGTCAATGGCTGACGGGTTAGCAGGCAGGCAAGTAAGTCAATGGCTGACAAGCTAGCAGGTGGGCTGGAACAAGCCGGTGCAGATGGACAGGATCGAGCAGGGAGAAGCTGGAGCAAGCGGGCAGGAGCAGATGGACTGGAACAAGCCGGTACAGATGGACAGGATCGAGCAGGGAGAAGCTGGAGCAAGCGGGCAGGAGCAGATGGACAGGATCGAGCAGGGAGAAGCTGGAGCAAGCAGGCTGGAGCAGATGGACTGGAACAAGCAGGGAGAAGCTGGTTCAGGCGGACTGGAACACGCTGGAGCAGATGTACTGGAGCAAGCAGGCTGGAGCAGGTGTACTGGAGCAAGTAGGCTGGAGCAGATGGATTGGAACAAGTAGGGAGAAGCTGGAACAGGTGGACTGGAACACTGGAGCAAGCAGGGGAAGCTGGATCGGTGGACTGGAACAAGCTGGGATTGGGAGGACTGGAACAAGCTGGGATCATGCAGACTGGAACGAGCTCGGAGCAGGCGGATCAGGCGGACTGGAATACACGAGCATTTGGACTGGAACAAGCAAGGGGGAAGCTGGATCGGCGGACTGGAACAAGCTGGGATCAGGTGGACTGGAACGAGCTCGGATCAGGCAGACTGGAACGAGCTTGGATCAGGCGGACTGGAACACGCTAGAGCAATTGGACTGGAACAGGCAGGCTGGAGCAGATGAACTGGACAAGCAGGGGGGAAGCTGGATCAGTGGACTGGAACAAGCTGGGAGCAGGCGGACCTCTAGACAGCCGTCATCCATAAACAAGCATGTAAGCCACAGTGTGTAGCAGGATCTATTCTGTAAAGTGCGGGTTGGTTTTTTTCTTTAATCACTGCTGCAATCGCAAACAGCCCAGGCACCAGAGGTAGCCACTTCCCGGCGCCGCGCAACAAGCCCCACGCGGGCAGCCCCTACAGGCTGCAGGGACCAGGCCCGTGCAGCCGCGGACACCACTCACCTCCACATGGACGGTTCGTCGATCTGCCCCGTTCCACTATCCACTGACGCTGGTTGTCGGTCAGCCGGGTGCAGTGATCCTCGTGGTTGAGCATTTCAGAGTGGTCGCACCTGAGTTTTGGACCCTCTTCAGGTGCTAACCGTACAAGATGTGGAGGTGTGGACTGTCCGCAGCGCTACATCCAAGCCCGATCCCCAACGACCACGGGACCGTCCGCCCGGAACGCCGGCCACGCACCGCCAAGGAGCAACCACCCCCGGACACCCAAGCTGTCCGTGACCACAGCAGTTCCCCAACAGACCGATCTATCTCTAGGGTGAGCAGACCTCGAGGCGGTTTCCCACTAAGGCTGTTGTTCTACGGATCGGCTGATCCCGGCTCTGTTGACCGCAGCAGAGTTGGGCCTCGGTCCGGTCAGTGATGTGCTGTGATTGCGAGGCAGGTCTACCACCTGCTGGAGACAGAGATATACTAACTGTTGAAGGGGCTAGCTGTCTAGTATCACTGCATTCAGTTCAGTTTCTCTATCTCCACCTGCTAATAGATGAATACAACCAGGGCTTTTTTGAGGGGGTACTTGGGGGTACTGAGTACCGGCACCTTTTCCATTGTCTGCTAAAATTGACCCATGGTCCCCAAGTTTTAATGAAAGAGCCCAGGCTCTACACATCAATTCTGCCTTGTCATAGATTTTGTGACTGGTTGCAGGGGGCCTGGCTATTATGGGGTGGGTCCCCTCAGTGATCACCCCACCCCTGAAGGGTGGCCTGGCATTTGAGTACTGGCACCTTTTTCGCTAGAAAAAACGCACTGAATACAACCCACCAGTTTCTGGGTTCATCTGCTGCAGAGGCTACGGAATGAAGATTTTTACAACACGGAAAATAGAGGAGAAGATAATCTCTTGACATTGGATGAGCATTGCGTAAAGGTAACTCTAACAAATACTACATATAGTCAGGTAAAAGACCAAATAAAATTTGATAAACAAGTACACATAGTTTAAAGGTAACTCTTGCATTTATTGGAAGTCAATAGAGTTTGATTAAAAGAGGAGCTGACTCGAGGGGCTTTGGTCAGTCAGTATTTCTCATAGCAAAGCAGAAGGAAACAGAGTTAATATTTCTTCTTCCCCACAGGGAAAAATGATAAACCAAAAACGGCCAACACGTAAACTGATAACACCATTCCATCTAAAATGTAAACATGCAGCAAACCAGATGAACCGAGAGAACTAACCGATAGAAACCGACAAAAATATTACAGGGTGGGACTCTAGATTCATCTGCTGTGACTAAAGGATAGAAAATTATCAGGTAAGTTTTCACTCCTTAGCATCAGCAGCAGATGACTCCAGAGACTTGTGGGATATAGCAAAGCAGTCCTTAAGTAGGATGGAAACCTGAAACTCCCATGGAAAACCCCAATACACCAAAAGGAGCCCCCCCCCCTCCCAAGCGAACGAAGACATCCACCTTGGTCACTACAACAAATACAGACATCCCATCCACAGACAAACTTGCTAAGTACTTCAATTAAAAAATTGTAAACCTACGCAACACACTACCTCAGGACAACACCGATATCGAAAACTTCCTTAATGAGTTGGACCCAACCTTTGGAGAATACCCAGCTGATCGAACCTGGTCAAACTTCGCTCTCCTCACCGTCGAAACAGTCACCCAGGCGATTAGAAGGTTCACCAACACTCACTGTAAACTAGATACTTGTCCCAGCTACCTAATAAAATCCGCCCCTGACCGCTTCATAGCAGACCTCACATCACATCTAAATTACATGCTTCAGCAAGGCCTCTTCCCTAAGAAAAATGGCAATATTCTGCTCACCCCAATACCAAAAGATACCACGAAAAAAACAAATGAAATCACTAACTACCGTCCAGTAGCATCTATCCCACTGGTAATCAAACTGATGGAAAGCATGGTAACCAAACAACTTACTGATAAACAAATTCTTAATATTACACAAAGCACAATCAGGATTCCGCCCCCTCCACAGCACTGAAACAGTACTAATTACTCTCCTAGCCAAATTCAAGCAGGAAATAGCAACAGGCAAAAGCATCCTTCTCCTCCAATTTGGCATGTCTAGTGCATTCGACATGGTAAACCATAATATACTATTAAGACTACTAGATTACTTCGGGATTGGTGGAAATATACTTAGCTGGATCAAGAGTTTCCTAACCGTAAGAACATATCAAGTGAAATCAAACTCAAATATATCATCACCGTGGAAAGCAGACTGCGGAATACCTCAAGGATCACCGCTATCACCTATCCTCTTCAACCTAATGATGACCCCACTAGACACTATCCAACCAAGGCCTGAACCCTTTCATCTATGCAGATGATGTCACAATATACATTCCTTATAAACACAAACTGACAGAAATCACCAACGAAATCAAGCTCAGCTTGATCATCATGGACTCATGGGCAAATGCATTTCAACTAAAACCCAAAGAAAAAACACACTGTCTCATCCTCTCATCCTCTCATCCCAATACAGCATGGACAACCCCACAAGTATCAACACCCCAGACAACCTGAAAATCCTCAGTGTTACATTGGACCGTAACTTAACACTAGAGAGCCAAGTGAAAGCCACAACAAAGAAAATGTTCCACTCAATGTGGAAACTCAAACGCGTGAAACCATTCTTCCCATGAGAAACATTTCACAACCTGATACAATCAATGGTACTAAGCCACGTAGACTACTGCAATGGAATTTATGCGGGATGCAAAGAACAAACCTTAAAGAAACTTCAGCCCGCCCAAAATACAGCAGCTAGGCTTATATTTGGAAAAACGCAATTTAAAAGCGCAAAACCTCTCCGTGAAAAACTACACTGGCTCCCAATCAAAGAACGCAATTCAGCGCTCTCTATCTCCACCTGCTGGTAGATGGTCACAACCCACAGTTCTCTGGATTCATCTGTTACTGACGCTTATGAACACATATTACACATCCTGTTAAAATAGTTACCACTTTGTTTGAAAGTCTACCAGATGCATAGGTGGAGTCTGCAGATGTATTCTGTGAAAAAGAAGCAGACAAGTTCCCTCCTCTCAGGATTCATGACTGTCCCATAGACTTGTTATCTAGCATGATGCCCCCAAGGGGAAAGATGTACCCACTGATGGAGCCTGAATCAAAAGCAATGAGGGACTATATTCAGGACAGCCTTAAGAAATAATTCATAGCCTCTCCAAGTCACCAGCTAGGACACAATTCTTTTTTGTAGCCAACAAGGATGGAGAAGAACTCCTGTTACAGAGAGACGGTTTGAGCCAGGTGAGAAGTACCACTGTTTTCAATGCAGCAGTGAGGGGCAGGAAGAAGGAGCGTGCAGAAGAGAAGGGGACTGATGGAGTGCCGTGCTGGGAGAGGTAAGAAGAGGTGCTGGCTGGTGGGGGAGGGATGATGATGGTGTTAACGAATTAAAAATTTTAACATGAGTTATACATTTAACGCATTAATCCTCACTAAATGAGGATCCCACCTCAGCGATCACTCTAGCCACCTACTTTGAACTAAAGATAAGCAAAATCAGATCAGATTTACCGACACCAAAGACAAATGTTGATCTCAATACATGTATACACTAAATAGGGAATGGGACCCATCTGTGCCGACAGATCATGGTCCGTCTTCCAAACACTCGCAATTAAAGAGATAAGTACCCTATTACACAAATACCCCAAATCTCACTGCACACTAGACAAATGTCCAAACATCCTAATGAGGAACAGTCCCACATGGGTCATTGTCTCACTGACAGAACACCTAACCTACATGCTTAATAATGGAAGCTTCCCAAGTAACAAAGGAAGTATCATACTCACCCCACTCCTCAAGAACATCTTCAACAAGAAAACTGATGTAATCAGCTACAGGCCGGTGGCTTCCATTCCCCAGAGTGGAGGAGTAGCCTAGTGGTTAGTGCAGTGGACTTTGATACTGGGGAACTGAGTTCAGTTCCCACTGCAGCTCCTTGTGACTCTGGGCAAGTCACTTAACCCTCCATTGTCCCTGGTACAAAATAAGTACCTGAATATATGTAAACCACTTTGAAAGTAGTTGCAAAAACCTCAGAAAAGGTGGTATATCAAGTCATAGTTCCCTTTCCCTTCTGGTCAAAATCATGGAAGGAATAGACTCACAGCAATCGATGGAATATTTATCCCGCTTCTCAGTGCTGCAATCAGGATTCAGACCATAGCACAGCACAGAATCAGTACTGATATCACAGGTGAGTGATGTGAAAACAGAGCTTTGCAAAGGTAGCTCAGTCCTGGTCCTACAGTTTAACATGTCCAGTGTGTACAACATGGTGGACCATGACATACCTACTACTCCTCCTCCTCCTCCTACTACTACTACTTATCACTTCTATAGCGCTACAAGGCATACGCAGCGCTGTACACCATACATGAAAAGACAGTCCCTGCTCAAAGAGCTCACAATCTAAATAGGACAGACACACAGACAGAATAACTTGAGACAAACAGACAGAGCAACTAAGAGGTAAGGGAATTAAAGAGGTGGGGATAAAAGGGTACAGGGCAAGTGAGTAGTGGTTAGGAGTCAAAAACAGCATTAAAGAGGTGGGCTTTTAGCCTGGATTTGAAAACGGCCAAAGACAGAGCTAGACATACAGGCTCGGGAAGTCTATTCCAGGAGTGAGGTGCAGCGAGATAAAAGGAACAGAGTCTGGAATTAGCAGTAGAGGAGAAGGGGACAGACATACTAGACATAATATACCTAGACATAATAGGCATAGGAGGACCAGTACTCTGCTGATTTTGTGCCTTCCTCACCAAAAGATCCTACAGAGTTAAAATCTCCACAGCCTTCTCCTCCTCATGGTCCCCTAATTGCAGAGTGCCAGAAGGCTCACCATTATCACCCATCTTATGCAACATTCTAATGGCACCATTAGGAAGGAAAGTAGATGCAAATGGATTCAAGGCACATACATACATATGCAGATGATATAATGATCCACATCTCATTTATAGAAAATTCCATCGACATGAAAGACCAAACCCAATCAGGGCTCAATATCATGGAAATGTGGGCATCCACATTCAGACTGAAGTTGAACAAAAACGAGACAAAATTCCTGATATCTAATTCCTACTAGCCCTAATATCCAAACTGACCTCATATGCAATAATCATAAATACCAGTTGGAAGAGAGACTTAAAGATACTCATAATAATAACAGACCAACACATTGTTGGAATGTAATTGTATTTTACATGCATTGCCTGTCACCTATTATTTCTCTGTGATTACTCTGTGACCTCTGATGTGAATTACTTAGAGAGGTCACACAGCTATGCAACTTCCTGTGGGGGTTAGATGCAGCACATGCAGCACATGGAGCACATGGAGCTCATGATCTCTCCTAACCTGAGAGAATCTATGGTGTGAGCATCCATTACCATCTAAGCACATGGAAGGAGCTGATAATACAAATGTATAGTAATATGTATATATAAGCCTGTCTGATTATAATCTAACTACAAACTGTGAGTAAACAGATGTTTTGTTATTTCAACTTTAAAGTAACTCAGCAGTGAATTATTCTGGGGTGAATGAGAGAGAGATGAAGAAAGAAATTAACATTTCTAAAGCTGAAGCTGTGTGTACTAAAATCTGCTAATTATTTACTACAAATAATCCAACACACATGACCTTCAAGCCCCAAATATCTGAAGTAATCAAAATGATGTTGCACACACTCTGGAAACTAAAGAAGAATAAGGTCCCATTTCTCTACCACATCATTTCACCTTCTGGTTCAATCCCTGACACTATCTCAGATTGACTACTGCAACAGTATTTATGCTGGTTGTAGATGCAATGTAATGAAATACCCAGTCAAGTGCTAGACACTACCTACTTTTACACTTACCCAGCTGCAAGGGATTTAAGACTCAAATCTAACCACTCCTCGGTTTCCCCTGCTTGGCATTGAAAACGTGGAACTCACTACCGTTAGCCATAAGAAAAATTACATACTATCTACAATTACACAAGATCTCAAAACATTCCTCATCAATAAGTCATTTACTGACAACGGCTAGCCCATCAAACGTAGGGCTACTATTTACGTAATGCCACTTTGCATAATGCTACTACTGAATCGATTATAAATGCACACGAGAGATGTTTAAATAGTTCTGAATTCTGAACTATTCTATGTTGCCATCTTTGGTTACTTTGTTGAGTTGCCACTAATTTGTCATACTGTTGCAATGCCAAGTTACCATCAATCTGTTATATTGTTAACCTATCCACTCACATTGCAACCACTACTTCATGTATTCTACCTTAGTTACACTATTGGTCACTGTCCCATGTAATCCATATACCCACCGTAATTGCATTGTTATCTACAAAAGAGGCACTTAAAAGTGGGGAAAAAAAATACAGAATAGAAAACAAAAGAAGGAAAACAAACAGGAAGAGGCCAGAAGAAAATTCCAAGATGAAGGACGATCCAAGAAAATAGGGGAATTGTGAAGAAGGAAGTACCAAGAAACACTGCAAAGGTTTGAAAATGGTGATCTTATTCAACATTCTTAACTTTTTAGTATATCGTATACCTGGAAGATCTTATTAGAGGGATATTGGGAACAGGCTGCATTGATCTTAAGGAGGGAGTTCATTTTTCAGACCCTACTCATTCTCTGTCTTACAATTTTTGTACAACATATCGATTTTATCATCATACCTGAAAAAAAAGAAAACGTCAAGTGCAACTGTTTCATCATTCAGATCAACCAAATCCACCTAATAGTCAGTCGTAAATCTGCAACGTGTGAGCTGAAGTTGAGGCTGTTTTTCCCCCCTAACTTTTCAAAATGTGGGTTGTAAAAGGGTTAGAATAACAACATAAAACTTTTTCCTTTTACCGCTGTATTTTTAAACTTCACAATCCCTGCCCTATTTAAAGGTTGCAAGGGCTGCGACCCGAGGGGGCTGGGGGTCTTTTACTAAAGCTTAGCTCTAGTTATTACAGCTAAACTTTAGTAAAACACCGCCCCTCGGATCGCAGTTTTGCAACCTTTAAATAGGGCGTAGGACAGGTAGCACCAGCCCTGCTCCTAGAAAACGTGGTACTTCTTGAGATTTTCCAGCAATGACCCTGCCCGCCTTTTTTTTTTTTTTTTCTTTTCTCTAAACCAAGAAAGTAGGGAAAAGAGTAGATAACCAGTTTCGGTTTTAAAAGTGTGCTAGTCTTCACAGTTACGCTAGGTAAGCGCTAGTAAAATAATTGATCGGGATTGTATGTAGCACTGTGATGTGTGGTTATCATCATGAAAGAGAACAGATATTTTTAGCTGAACTTACTTGGCCATGGGTTGCGGCGCTGAAGGTGCTCACAGCAGTTTCTTTTCACGCAAATATTCCCGTAACTGCACTTCCTGATTGCACTTGTCACGTGACTGATAAACTTATACACTGACAGCAGAACTGGGGGGTAGTATTCCGTGAGACAGTGACTCATGGCACCTAAGCGAACCTGTAAATGGAACCTAAAGTGAGCTTTACTGCACTTCTTCCTTCAGCAGTAGTCTTTTACAGACTTGGACTGTACTCTGAGAAAGGTTTAAGTTTTCATATTACATACAGGTGGAAGTGAGCCTATCTAGTTCTGTTTCCCCTTCCCAGTGCAGCTGTCATCCCTGTTCACTCAAAGCAAAGCAAGCAAATGGAAGAAGGAACCGACTGAAAATAATAAGAAACAGCGTAAGAAATGTCAAGTCAAATGCAAAGCAAGCGCTGATAAGGAAGGCTAAGAGGGACTTCGAAAAAAAGATTGCGTTGGAGGCAAAAACACATAGTAAAAATTTTTTTAGGTATATTAAAAAGCAGGAAGCCGGGAAAAGAATCGGTTGGACCGCTAGATGACTGAGGAGTAAAAGGGGCGATCAGGCAAAGCCGTAGCGGAGAGATTAAATTAATTCTTTGCTTTGGTCTTCACCGAGAAAGATTTGGGTGGGATACCGGTGCCGGAAATGGTATTCGAAGCTGACGAGTCGGAGAAACTTAATGAATTCTCTGTAGACCTGTAATGGAACAGTTCTACAAACTGAAGGGTAGCAAATCTCATGGACCAGATGGTATTCATCCCAGAGTACTGATAAAACTGAAAAATTAGCTTGCGGAGCTATTGTTAGTAATATGTAATTTATCCTTAAAATCGAGCGTGGTACCGGAAGATTGGAGGGTAGCCAATGTAACGCCGATTTTCAAAAAAGGTTCCAGAGGAGATCCGGGAAATTATAAACCGGTGAGTCTGACGTCGGTGCTGGGCAAAATGGTAGAGACTATTATTAAGAACAAAATTACAGAGCATATTCAAAAGCATGAATTAATGAGACGTGGAGGCGTATTTTCAAAGCACATAGACTTACAAAGTTACATAGAGGCATATTTTCAAAGCACTTAGCCTTCCAAAGTTCCATGGAACTTTGCAAGTCTAAGTGCTTTGAAAATGAGCCCCAAAGTCAACATGGATTTAGTGAAGGGAAATCTTACCTCACCAATCTACTACATTTCTTTGAAGGGGTGAACACACATGTGGATAAAGGTGAGCTGGTTGATATTGTGTATCTGGATTTTCAGAAGGCGTTTGACAAAGTACCTCATGAAAGACTCCAGAGGAAATTGGAGAGTCATGGGATAGGAGATAGTGTTCTGTTGTGGATTAAAAACTGGTTAAAAGATAGAAAACAAAGAGTAGGGTTAAATGGTCAGTATTCTCAATGGAGAAGGGTAGTTAGTGGGGTTCCCCAGGGGTCTGTGTTGGGACCACTGCTTTTTAACATATTTATAAATGACCTAGAGATGGGAGTAATTAGTGAGGTAATTAAATTTGCTGATGACACAAAGTTGTTCAAAGTCGTTAAATCGCGGGAGAATTGTGAAAAATTACAAGAGGACCTTACGAGATTGGGAGACTGGGCAGCTAAATGGCTGATGACGTTTAATGTGAGCAAGTGCAAAGTGATGCATGTGGGAAAGAGGAACCCGAATCATAGCTACATCATGCAAGGTTCCACGTTAGGAGTCACGGACCAAGAAAGGGATCTAGGTGTCGTCGTTGATGATACATTGAAACCTTCTGCTCAGTGTGCTGCTGCGGCTAAGAAAGCAAATAGAACGTTAGGTATTATTAGGAAAGGAATGGAAAACAAAAATGAGAATGTTATAATGCCTTTGTATCGCTCCATGGTGCGACCGCATCTTGAATATTGTGTTCAATTCTGGTTGCCACATCTCAAGAAAGATATAGTGGAATTAGAAAAGGTGCCGAGAAGGGCGACAAAAATGATAAAGGAGATGGGACAACTTCCCTATGAGGAAAGGCTAAAGCGGGTAGGGCTCTTTAGCTTGGAGAAAAGGCGGCTGAGGGGAGATATGATAGATGTCTATAAAATAAAGAGTGGAGTTGAACAGGTAGATGTGAAGTGTCTGTTTACGCTTTCCAAAAATACTAGGACTAGGGGGCATGCGATGAAGCTACAATGTAGTAAAGTTAAAATGAATCAGAGAAAATGTTTCTTCACTCAACGTGTAATTAAACTCTGGAATTCGTTGCCAGAGAATGTGGTAAAGGCAGCTAGCTTACCGGAGTTTTAAAAAGGTTTGGACGGCTTCCTAAAGGAAAAGTCCTTAGACCATTATTAAATGGACTTGGGGAAAATCCACTATTTCTGGGATAAGCAGTATAAAATGTTTTGTACTTTTTTGGGATCTTGCCAGGTATTTGTGACCTGGATTGTCCACTGTTGGAAACAGGATGCTGGGCTTGATGGACCTTTGGTCTTTCCCCGTATGGCAATACTTATGTAAACCTATGAGCTGCTGCATCCATATTGTCATTTTTTATTGTTGGTCCATCTGTAACAAGTCTAAAGCTTTTTCAGTTAGATAGGCCGTGCCTTTAAAAGTGTAGGACAAAATGCATCCAACATGGTACAATAAAAACTTTTACAGAGAACATACCCCAAGAACCCTTCTCCTCCTGTACTCTCCTCCCTCCCTACAAGCCCACCTGACTGTTTCCACCCACAAAAATAACACAACAGATGTACAGATCAATAGGACTCAAAGCATTTCATAACAAGCATAACAACTGTATGCAAATCTCTCTCATGAATATTCATTGTCAATATCCTGACAACCTGACTGCCTTGGGTAACTCCAGGACCAGGTTATCCTAACTACCATAAGAGGCAGACACGGTTGTATACGTAACATTATAATTTTATTTGTATTTGGGTAATAACTGAGAAAATTCTATTACAAATTATATTACAAAGCATGAAGTTGACTTGGTTAACTTCTGCTGTATATCAACCAGTAGTAAATAATAGTAATAAACAATATTAAGTGCATTTTTATAATACACCACTGCATTCTTCAAAACAGAAGGAGCAAGTTCCCATAAACCTGTCATAAATAAATAGATAGAAACTCTGAATGTTGAGCACCTGATTCACATAACATGATGTCTGTTTAGTGGCCCATCACCAGGAGAAAACAATCGCTGCATGAATATAACACATGCTAGGGTGTCCCTGTAACCATCCCCTCCAACTGACCACTGATTAAGTTTTATAACAAATTACTATTCTACCTATGAAAAGTTATTATGCTTTTTTACTTCTTCTGTGTACATCTGTATGCTGCACAAGCTGGTATGTTTGAAAATATGTGATATTAAATAAAAATGCTACCAACATTAAAGAACGACAAAGTGGATGCAGCAGCTCATAGGTTTGCTTGCTTTGTTTTGATTGAATGGGGATGATGGCTGCACTGGGAAGGGGAAACTTAGACTAACCTAATTGGTTTCAGCATTCTGATGTCACTTCATCTCCTGTCTATTAAACCTCCTTTTTGTAGCCTGACATTGCCCTATTGCTTCTCCATCCCCCAGCATCTTCCTGTCCCATCTGTCTTTTCTCCTACCCCCCCCCCCCCCAACCACCACCACCACCACCATGGTCCAGCATATATCCTTCTCTTCCCCCTAATGATCCAGTATCTCTCCTTCTCTCTTCTCTCCCTAGTACCTGTTGTCCAGTATCTCCCATTACTCTCCACCCTCTACCCCACCCTGGATCAAAATTTCTCCTTCTCTCCCTCCCTCTCCATCACCATCATCTAACATCTTTCCCCTTCTCTGCCTTCTATTATCCAGTCTCTCTTCCTCTCTCCCCACCCACCCCCAGGCTTAACATTTCTCCCTGTGTTCATTCCCTCCATCCCATTATTCATCATATCTCTCTCCCTCCTCTCTGTTCCTGGGCTCATCTCTCCCTCCAGTCCCTGCCCACTTACATGGCATTCCCCCTTCTCTCTGAGCACCCCCCCCCCCCCCCCATATCCCAGTTTTCCCTCTGCCACATTCCACCCAGGCAAAAACAGGAAGCTGCATCAAAGGGGGCACAATATGGCAGAGGGAAAGCTCTGGGGCCGGTGGCAGCATATTAGAATAACTGCACTTATTAAGGTAAAGGGGAGGGGGAAGGAGGGGCATGTCAGACAGGGGGAAGGGAAGGAGATGCCAGACAATATGGCACAGAGTCCCCATGTAGCTGTGGTGCTAGAGCAGCTGCCCTGTTTCCTCCCCCACTCCCACATGCTCAAGCACTCACCCCCTCTAGATAATTATCACTAAACAAGAGAGATTCAGCCCCTGGCTAGTGGTTGATGTACATAGATATCACAGAAAGCATAGAGATCACACATGCTTTAATAGGGGGTGAAAATAGGTGGGTCCCTATTCTCTTGACAGTTATGCATTTACTGATCAATTACAAAACTCAGCTAAAATAAGTTTTCTTGAGAATGAGAGGAAGAGGATGGTAAAGAAAAAGATGGGGTTGTGAAAACTTCCTGGCTGAATCTCCATTACCAAGCCTTTGGTTCCTTAAGATGCCCTTATTAGGGGTAAAATAACTGCTGGCTGGCTGGCTGTACTACAAAGCCAAATTTCGGATAAAATTCACTATTAAGATTTGCTAGCTTATACCTTTTTTTTTTAATAAAACTAAGAAATACCTGATTATGACAATTCTGATCCCCTTCTTTAAATACCTGTGTACTAGCAAATCACCTGGACTGATGTACACCCCAAAATATTGATAAAACTAAAAAAAAAAAATTTTTAATTGCAAATCTATTTTAATTTGTAACTTATCCTTAAAATCAAGTATGGTACCCAAGGATTCAAGGGTGACCAACATAATATCAATATTTGAAAGGAGCTTCAGAAGTGACCCAGGAAATTATAGACCAGTGAGCCTGGCATTGGTGCTGACCAAAATGATCAGAGACTAGGACTGCATTAATCGATAATTTAAAATTTCTAATTGCAAACAATCACAGTGTCCAGCCTGCCAGCATCTTATTTCTGCCCAGTATTCATCTCTCCCTTTCCTCCACTTTTCCCCCTCCTGGGTCTAACATTGCTTCCCTCTCCCCCCTCCCCCCTCCTCCAGGTCCAACATCTATCATTCTCTGTTCTCTCTTTTCACTCTCCCCCGGGTCCAGCCTGCCAACATCTTTTTCCTGCCCCATGTCCCTCTCTCCTTCCTGGGTCCAACAGCTATCCTTCTGTCTTCCCTCCTTTTGCCCCCCTCCCCCAGATCCAGCCTGCCAGCATTTTACTTATGCCCTATGTCTATCTCTCCTTCCCTCCCCTCTGCCCTCCCCTGTGTCCAACATCTCTCCTTCCCTCTCTCTCCTCCACCCTGTCAGGGGCATGATCAGCAGCTCTCCCTGCACTTCCCTCCCTCACCCACTCTCCTGTACCTTCAAAGTTGCTTAAGTAACATCAGCATCAGCAGCAGCAATGTCTATATGCTGCCTACTCCAGATGCTCCCTCTGACCCATCTTGCCTCTCAGGAAATAAAAAAATTACATGAAAGGGGTGGGGTAGATTGGGCCAGAGGAAGCCTCTGGAGCAGGCAGTGTATAGACATTGCTGTGCTGCCACTGCATTCTAAGCAATTTTGAAGGTACAGGGGAGCAGGCAAGGGAGGGGCGTGCAGGGAGAGATGCTGACTGCACTGCTGATGGGGGAGAGCGTTTAATTTTAAAAGTCAACTAAGAAATAGTGCATTAATCACAGTGTTAACCACAATTAACATGGAGATCTGATAGAGCCTATCATAAAGAACAAAGTTACTGAATGTATACATAGGCATGGATTAATGGAAGAAAGCCAACATGGATTTATCCAATAGAAATCTTGCCTCACCAATCTGCTACATTTTTTCAAAGAAGTAAAGAAAAAATGTGGATAAAGGTGAGTAAGTTGATATTGTGCATCTCGATTTTCAGAAGTCACAGGATAGGAGGCAGTGTCCTACTGTGGATTAAAAACTGGATTAATACATTAAAAAAAGAAGATAGTGCTAAATGGTCAGCAGTACATGATTGGTGGAAAGAATATACAGAGAAGTTATATGAAGGTGATAGACAAGGATGAGACACTGGAGTTGGAACCACATATTCTGGCGGAAGAAGTCAAGTGGGCAATGAAGCAATTAGCCAACCAAAAAGCCCCAGGAACTGATGGTATACCAACAGAATTGCTCAAGCCCATACCAGTGGCAGCATTAACAGCATTATGCCAATGTATATGGAACACATGTGAGTGGCCCAAAAATGGAAAAGATCAGTTTTCATCCCAATTCCAAAGATGGGGGATACAAAGGACTTCACAAATTATTGCACCATAGCTCTGATACCACATGCAAGCAAAATCCTGCTGAAGATCATTCAGGGAGTTGTCCGATGTGCAAGCTGGCTTCAGGAAAGGCAGAGGCACTCGTGATCATATTGCCAACCTTCGATGAATTATGGAAAAAGTTAGGGAGTAACAAAAAGATCTTTACATGTGTTTTATTGATTATGCGAAGGCATTTGATGTGCTTGAGCACAACAAGCTCTGGACCTGCCTGAAAGAGATGAGTACACCACCACACCTGATTGGACTCATAAGATCAAGAAGCTACAATCCAAACATCACATGGAGACACAGATTGGTTCAAGATTAGAAAGGGCACACGACAAGGATGCATCCTGTCACCAGCAGCTTTCAACATATATGCTGAAACTGTCATGCGATGAGCTGGCCTGGATGAGTCCAAGATTGGCGTGAAAATAGGTGGCAGAAGCATCAACATCCTCCGATATACTGATGATACCACCCTACTGGCTGAAAATAAGAAGAATCTTGAACATCTGATCAGGAAAGTCAAAGAAGAAAGTGAGAAAGTTGGACTGCACCTGAACATCAAAAAGACAAAGATCATGACCTCAGCAAAAAATGTGAATGTTGACAAGATCAACAATGAAGAAATTAAAGTTGTCAAAGATTTCATCTTTGTTGGCTCCAAAATTAATCACAATGGTTTATTTATTTATTTATTTATTTGTGGCATTTATACCCCGCTTTTTCCCGCTAGATAGCAGGTTCAGTGCGGCTTACAAAGTGTGGTACATCGTATCACGGAGATAGTACAGATTTGGGAACAATGTATCAACGAGATGACATAATTACATAGAGTAGGTTCAGTGCAGTTTACACAGTATGGTACAAAGTGACGCAGGAATGATACAGAGTATGGAACAAAGTGTTGTAAAGATGACATAGTTACATAGATTAAGACAATAGTAAGAGATGTGGGGAAGGGGTAGAAGTGTGGGTAATACTAGTGTTGTGGAATTATGTTTGAGAATTAGGACGGGTCATTTGGGTAGGCTTGTTTGAAGAGGTAAGTCTTCAGCAGTTTTCGGAAGAGTAGGTGTTCAGTGGTTTTTCGGATGTGTCGAGGTATGGCGTTCCAGAGTTGACTGCCTATGACAGAGAAGTTGGATGCGTAGTATGTTTTGTATTTGAGGCCTTTGCAGTTGGGAAGATGTAGATTGAGATATGTTCTAGAAGTTCTGGTCCAGTTTCTGGCTGGAAGATCGATCAGGTTGGACATATAGCTTGGAGATTCGCCATTGAGGATCTTGTGGATCATTGTGTGGGCTTTGAAGTTTATACGTTCCTTGATTGGCAGCCAGTGAAGTCTTATGAAGCGGTGTTGCGCTTTCGAATCATAGTTTGCCAAAAATGAGTCTAGCTGCTGTGTTTTGTGTGGTTTGGAGTTTTTTCATGATTTGGGTTTGACATCCGATGAAGATGCTGTTGCAGTAGTCAGCATGGGTGAGCACTGTGGATTGTACTAGATTGCGGAAAGTTTTCTGTGGAAGGTATGGTTTCGCTCTTTTCAGTACCCACATCATGTTGAATATCTTCTTTGTTGTGGCTTTTGCATGAGTTTCTAAAGTAAGGTGTTTGTCTAATGTTACTCCTAAGATTTTGAGATTGTCAGATATTGGGATTGTAACGTCGGGGGTGATCAGTGTGGTTGGGAGCTGAGATGCGTGTTGTGATGAAAGGATTAGGCATTGAGTTTTTTCTTTATTCAGTTTCATCTTGAAAGCATTGGCCCAGGATGTTAGAGTGTTCATGGCAGTGATTATTTTCTCTGAGATTTCTATAAGAGTGGATTTGAAAGGGATAAATATTGTGATGTCATCCGCGTAGATGAAGGGATTAAGGCCATATTTGGATAGGGATTTGGCCAGGGAAATCATCATGAGGTTGAAGAGGATCGGGGATAGGGGTGAGCCTTGGGGGACTCCGCATTTTGAGGTCCATGCGGGCGATATTGATGAAGTTGATTTGACCTGATAAGATCTGGTGGTGATAAAGCTCTTTATCCAGTTAATGATGTTACCGCCAATCCCTAGTTTGTCCAGTAATTTTGTAAGGATGTCATGGTCTACCATGTCACATGCACTGGACAAGTCGAACTGCAGAAGAAGTATTTTGTTACCGATTGAAATTTCGTGTTTGAACTTGGATACTAGGGTGAGTAGTACTGTTTCTGTGCTGTGCGCAGGTCGAAAACCCAATTGTGATTCATGTAGTATAGAGAATTTTTGTATGAATTCATTAAGTTGGAAGGTCACTCTATTTTCCATCAGTTTGGAGGCCACAGGTCGATAGTTGGTGATGTCGTTTGCTGTTTTGGGGGGGTTTTCGGAATTGGTGTGAGTAGAATATTGCCATGGTCGGAGAGGAAGGAGCCTTGTTGAAGTAAGAAGTTTAGATGGGTGGTAAGTTCTAATATGAATCGTTCTGGGGCATTTTTCATCAAATAATTGGGGCATGGATCCAGGTGGCAGTGAGACTTGGAGAGTTTGGATAGTGCTGTGGAGATCACCTTGGTGCTGAGGGACTGCACCCCTGAGATCAAGAGACAGCTGAAGAAGTGTGATAGCATAAACATCTGGAACAGCAAGGACATCAGCCTGGCAACCAAATGTAGATTGGTCAGTGCAATCATCTTCCCAATAGCAACATATGGCTGCGAATCTTGAATGCTGAGAAAGGCAGACAGGAGAAAAAATGATGCATTAGAATTGTGGTGCTGGAGACAACCGTTACACATTCAATGGCCAGCCAAAATAACAAACGAAGCAGTTCTGGAACGTATCAAACCAAAAATCTCGCTGAAGGCCAGGATAGCAAAACAAAAGCTCTCCTATTTTGGTCACATCATGTAAAGCTAGTCCCTCGAAAAAGACATCTTGCTTGGAATGGTTAGTGGCAAAAGAAAAAGAGGCTGTCCAAGAATTCGCTGGATAGATACCAGGAGCTTAGCCAGACTTCGGCGGGAGGAGAGTCCAGAGCCGAGATGAGGAGGCACATTTTAGCCCCCACCCCCACCCCGGTGCCGCCAACCCCCCTGGCGCTGCCATTGCCGCCGCCGCCACCTCCAACAATTTTGACCCCCCCCCCTGCCGACGACCCTCTCGACCCCCCTGCCCGCTGTCACCTACCTTTGCTGGCGGGGGACCCCAACCCCTGCCAGCTGAAGTCTTCTTCCTTCATTTGGTTTCTGAGTCTGATGTCCTACACTTACAATGTGCAGGACGTCAGACTCACAGAAACAGAACGAAGCCCTGCAGATCGCAAGGCTTCGTTCTGTTTCTGTGAGTCTGACGTCCTGCACATTGTATGTGCAGGACGTCAGACTCAGAAACCAAACGAAGGAAGAAGACTTCGGCTGGCGGGGGTTGGGCTCCCCCGCCAGCAAAGGTAGCAGACAGCAATGGCAGGTTGATGGCGGGTTGGCGGTGGGAGGGGGGGTTGAGAGGGTCATCGGCAGGGGGTCCATGGCCCCATAGCAGCTACGCCCCTGATAGACACTATCAAGGAAGATGCACAAGGGGGCCCTTTTATTAAGTGATAGTAAGCCCGCCGCAGGCTTAATACATGTCAATCTAGAGCTACTGCCGACCCAACAGGTGCATGCAGCATTTCCGTCGCTAGCGAAAATAATTAAAAAATATTTCCACAGGGGGTTACTCAGTGGTAATCGGGCAGTGCCACGTACTACCTACTACCGCTGGATTAGCGTGGGAGCCTTTACCGCCACCTCAATGGGTTATGCTAAGTGCTTCCCTCCCCCCCCCCCCCCCCCCCATGACCACGTGGAAAGAACAATCTTACCACATGGCCATGTCATTTTTCAGCCTTTTTAGTGGAAAGGGCCTCAGCGCATGGTAAAATCAGCCCCAGCCGCTAGCACAGGGCCCTTTTTACCACAGCTTAGTAAAAGGGCCCCCAAAACAGGCTAACATGCAACCATGCTAAGGCATTTTGTGGTAGTTTGCCTCTTATTATATGGTAAACTACAAATTAATACATTTCTCAGAATTTCTCTCTCTCAGGGAGCATGGCATGTGTAGGGAATGAGCATGGAAAAGTTATCCAGGTAGTGCATTAAACTTACCACATGCTAACTGGCTAATGCAGTTAATGCAAGAGCACATAGTGCCTCAAGTAGGAGGCGCTAAGAGCTAAATAAAATCACTACAGAGGCCACCACTAGTTGCTGTGTTTGATTTGCAGCTATTATGTAGTAAAATCAGTGGTGTAGCTAGGGGGGGGCGCAGAGGGAATGGTTGCTCCCCCAAACAGATTTTAGGAGAAATGGTGCCTATGCACCACATGCTGCCAGTAACTTTCCCTGCCACCTTCCACCGACGTCATCTAGTTGCATCTTCTCCTCCTGTCTCTTCTGCCCGCTGTCTCCATCTGCGTAGTCATTTTTACTGCCGAGAAACGTTCTCCCTTGGCACCGGCGATTCACAGTCAGCCTTCAGCCGGCTTCGGGACCTCTCCTCAGGTGCGTCCCACTCCCACCTCTGTGGAATACAGGAAGTTGCGTTAGAGTAGGCGGGAGTCTTGGGCGCGCCTGAGAGGCCCCAAAGCTGGCTGAAGGCCGACTGTGAATCGCCGGTGCCGAGGGAGAACGCTTCTGGGCACTAAAAATGACGACGCAGAGGGAGAAAGAGCTGCCCAAGGAGGTTTAACAGACGAGTGGAAGTGAGCTACATATGGCCAAGAAGATTTTCAGTGAGGATATCCTGTTTCCTGATGGGTTCATCTTAACTCTTGTAATCTGCCTTGGTAAGCCTGATATTATAATGATGATAGAATATATTGAAGTTAAATGGAAGTAATTAAACTCACCTTTCACTGGGGCACATGGAATCACATTTTCACGTCATCTCATTTGTAGGAAGTTACATTTTAGATACACAAATGGATTATTCTGCTTTTAGGCATGTTTCAGGAACAAGTGGTTTTATAGGTCAAAATAAAAATTAATATTTTTAATGCAGATCTCTTTTGTTTAAACATAACTAAATGGGCTATAAGCCCCTAATGCAGTCCATTGGCTTTCTTATATTTTGTTCTTGTGAAGACTTATGCTGTGCCAAAACTGAAAACTCTTATCTCTATCTGGTTGATAGTAAAAGAAACACTATCCACCCTAAAAAGTTGTTTTGTGGCTCTACATGAGGAATTGTGATATTGAATAAGTAAGTGTATATTTGTGGCCCTAGTTATGCATCCTATGTTTCAAGAAATCCAGTTAATCGTTAACATTAGTGGAATATTCCACAGAGGCATGGTATGGTCTCATTTTTAATATGGTAATATTAGGGCCTAGCTAAGGAACAGGTTATTTTGAATTAGTCTTCACTGGACCAAACTGGCTTTCCTTGTGCCATCACTATCCAGCAGGTAGGCAGTGTCTTAAAAGGTGGAGGATACAGGACTTTTTTTTTTTTACATTTATATCACACATTATCCCAAAGAAACTCAGATTCAATGTGGTTTACAGTTGAAAATACTGTGTGACAAAATAATAGAATTCAGTTATATCATGAGAACAAATAGATGGATATGTCTGAAACATTTAACTAAGTTGAGATTAACCTATATACCCAACTGGGCATTTAAAAGTTTGTCCTTTAATATAACAACACATATTCAGAAATCACTGCAAAAGTAAACAACAACTTCTACAGAGTACATCCAAAATTTAAATTTTATTTTCTTATTTCCATCTTCCAGCATTCCAGACAGCAGATGTACAGATGAAACAATGATGGAATATTCACATAGCAGTCAGACAAAGCCAACATTTATTTTCCACTGAACATAATTAACTTTGTAATAAACTTGGCGGCTAATAGCGTACTGAACTGGACAATGTTGGCACATTTAGACTGACTCAACTTCTGCATGAAGGTAGCTCTGTCCTCATTATTCAATATCTGTCTTTTAAATAATAGTAATAAAAATATCAAGTGCATTTTAATAATGTACCTCTGCAATCCACAAAAGGAGCAAATTCTCACATGCCATATTTTTCTTTTGATGTAAGCACAGGAAAAAAAAAAGATTTAAAATGCTCCCAGGTTTCAACCTAATTCATGTTTAATGTGGGGATGTGAGTTCACACTAGGACTGGTTGAAAAATCTCCCTTCTGGAACTGGATCACTTGGGGAGCTCTGTACATAACTATTTGATAGTGGGGACATAAAATGAAAGATCAGTGGCAAACAGATGTAGAGAAGGAAAGGAAGAAGACAAGAGGAGACAGAAGAAATGGAAAGGCCAGCCTGGAAAAGAATTTGTAAGGCTAACTCATGGAACATGGAAAAAAAAAGACAGGGACCAGCCAAATTCCCAAACAACAAACGGTAGAAAAAAAACATTATTTTTATTTAATACTTTGTAAGGACTGAGATGTACCTGCTTTGTAAAATGTATATTTATTTTGCAAAGTACAGGAGAAAATGCTTTCTGTTTCTTTTTATCAGTATTGCACTGAGTCTGGTTTTCATGGTCAGAGAGGAGGGGGGGGGGGGTCTCTATTTCAACTTTTGTTGTTGTTGGGGTTTTTTGTGGCTCCCTATTCTGTATTAGATTGGTAGGATGGAATGATGTCACAATTTGGGTTTCTGCCAGGAGCTTGTGACCTGGGTTGGCCACTGTTGGAAACAGGATACTGGGCTAGATGGACCATTGGTCTGTAGATGAGGGTCTGCATGTTCTGCATGCGTGACTGAGGTGAAGGATTCTGCTAGCATGTAGTGTCTGTGTAGGAATGTGTAACAGTGCTGCTTGTTCCAGTTTCCCAATAGTAGGTATATTGATGCTCCAGAACCCAGTGTAAAATATATAGCACTGTCTTTTCATAGGTGGGTTAGGGCTGTTATGGGGTGGTAAGTTTTGTGTTCTAGGGCAGTGTTTCCCAAGTTGGTCGTGAAGTACCGCCTTGCCAGTCAGGTTTTCAGGATATCCACATTAAATATGCATGAAAATGATTTGCATATACTTGTCACCAGCATATCAGTGGAGATGTCACACAGTACAATTTTCTCTCTTGGTTGTAGTCATGTAATCCGAGATTTAAACTGTGTTCAGCTCACAGAAGGCAAAGTGTACATAAAGAAAACATCATCCTGCAAAAGGTGTTACCGGATGAATATATTAAAGATAAGTATTGATTTCTGTAAATAGAATCAATTTGATTTACGTCAATTCAAAAACACAAACTCTAGTAAAAGTTAATATATTATTTATTTTAGTGCAAATTAATGATTATATGGCAGTTTTCACACTCTAAAATGTTTTCTATAGGAATCAACAGAATTACTTACAATCACAGGTATTACAGAACAGCTAACATATCTTGCATAAATTTACCTAATATTTTCTTCCTGAGCAATTTTAATTTTTCCCTTATTTATTTCCTATAGGAATTGCTTTAAAGGTAAATATCAACTGATATTATTTCAGACCAATCATATAGTCAAGAAATAATTTAACTACTTTTATTTTTTTTCTCTTTCCTCAGGTTCTCAGTTCCTTGAGATACGTATGTATGTATATGCAATGTAAATGTAAAATGTCTCTCTCTCTCAGTTCAGAGTCTGGTTTAAATGTATTCTCCTGCAGTACTTTCCTGCTTTCTTGACCTTGGGATCAATTCATCTGCCTCGGTTGTCTTCACTTGATCTTCTTCCTAAACTTATACTTTAAAGGAAATAAAAGGAGAGATTCTACCTCCCTGCAGTGTGTGTGCTTTAAAATGAGCCTGCCTGTTAATGGAACTTAGACTAGATTCTAATATAAGCAAAATAAATTAAAATAAAGTCTCTGAGTCTTTTTTCCTAACTTGACCTAATAAACATTTATTCCTATTCCCTGACTATGAGGAGAGCAGTTGCTGAATTCTTGCAGTTCACCACTGACCATGTCATTCACACACAATCATACTGAATTCACTCAGCTCTAAGAGGTTTTATTTCAGTTAAATGTTTATTTTACCCTTCCAACATCAGATAGTTTTCTAATCTGTTTAGTACAGACTTCAGATCCCAAACTATTGGTTTCTAATAATTTCTTTCTAAAATCTTTTACTAATTCAGAAGATATCCTTTAGAGATTATATCATATCAATTTCTATTATCATCACTTCAGCCTATTGAAGGAACATTAACCTTTATGGCTCTCCAGCACTTTTCAGAATAAAATATCTTTAAATAGTGTTGTAACTATCTTTCACCCTAAATAATTTCAATATGTCCCAACTTTTCCCTTTCAGGAAAGAAAACAGAACTGCTCAATATACAGTACAAAACCTCTTATATCTCTAGTACTGTCAATCAAGATATTCTCAATCAGTCTTTTATTATTACTCTCAATGTTTATCAACCATTTCTTCCTCACAAATCTCACACACACCCACACTAAAAAAACAGGTCTTCTCCCTTCAGGATCTTCCGTTGCTCTCACCTGTCACTAAGCAGGTCTCTAACAAGAGCAGTGCAGCCAATCAGAAAGCTCTAGCCGAGTTCAGATTTCCATACAGAGATTCTATTAAGTGTTTTAGGATAAAAACAATATATAAAACCTTCGTTTTGGATTCAAACTTCACAGTATAAGCCACAGCAGTGGTGTGCTGGAGCCGGCTCACGAGAACCGGTTATTTTTTTCAGAATTTTGGGAGCCGGTTGTTAAAGTAGCTACTTTAACAACCGGCTCCCAAAATTTGGGCTCTGGTCCCCACCTGCAGTGTCGACGGCTTCCCTTGTGCCTTTTGGGCATCTTCTCACACTAGCACATGCAGCACTTCTTCTCTTGTTTCTCCTCCCCCCACCCCTCTTCTTTTAGCTTTGCGCGAACCCGCGCTTAACACTGCTTTAAAAAAAATTAACATGTCAGCAGGAACAGGCTGTTTCTGCCAATCCCAGGGGCCTTCCTTCAGCCCTCGGGGGCGGAACACACTGAAGGAAGGCCCCTGGGATTGGCTGAAACAGCCTGTTCCTGCTGATGTGTTAACACTGCTTAAAAAAAATTAAACATAGAAGACGGGCAAGAGCATGAGGCAAGGAAGTGCGAGGGGAGAGAGCAGAGAGGTGCTGCTAGGGGGCAGGGGAGAGAAGAGAATCAATGGGTATGGGTGGCTGGAGGGGGGGCAGGGAAGAGAAGCGCTGGGTATGGGTGGCTGGAGGGGGAGGCAGGGGAGCGATGAGAATCAATGGGTATGGGTGGCTGGAGGGGGGCAGGGGAGAGAAGAGAATCGATGGGTATGGGTGGCTGAGGGGGGGGGCAGGGGAGAGAAGAGAATCGCTGGGTATGGGTGGCTGGAGGGGGCAGGGGAGAGAAGCGCTGGGTATGGGTGGCTGGAGGGGGAGGCAGGGGAGCGATGAGAATCAATGGGTATGGGTGGCTGGAGGGGGGCAGGGGAGCGATGAAAATCGATGGGTATGGGTGGCTGGAGGGGGGCAGGGGAGAGAAGAGAATCGATGGGTATGGGTGGCTGGAGGGGGGCAGGGGAGAGAAGCGCTGGGTATGGGTGGCTGGAGGGGGAGGCAGGGGAGCGAAGAAAATCGATGGGTATGGGTGGCTGAGGGGGGCAGGGGAGAGAAGAGAATCGATGGGTATGGGTGGCTGGAGGGGGCAGGGGAGAGAAGCTCTGGGTATGGGTGGCTGGAGGGGGAGGCAGGGGAGCGATGAGAATCAATGGGTATGGGTGGCTGGACGGGGGCAGGGGAGTGATTAAAATCGATGGGTATGGGTGGCTGGAGGGGGGGCAGGGGAGAGAAGAGAATTGATGGGTATGGGTGGCTGGAGGGGGGTGCAGGGGAGAAGAGAATCGATGGGTATGGGTGGCTGGAGGGGGGCAGGGGAGAGAAGAGAATTGCTGATATGGATGGATGGAGGGCAGGGGAGAGGAGAGTTGCTGGACATGGGTGGATGGAGGGGAGGGCAGGGGAGAGAGGAGGGATGCTGGACATGGATGGAGGAGAGGGAAGGGAGAGAGAGTGGAGTGGAACAGGTGGATGTGAAGCGTCTGTTCACGCTTTCCAAAAATACTAGGACTAGGGAGCATGCGATGAAACTACAGTGTAGTAAATTTAAAACAAATCGGAGAAAATTTTTCTTCACCCAACGTGTAATTAAACTCTGGAATTCGTTGCCGGAGAAAGTGGTGAAGGCGGTTAGCTTAGCAGAGTTTAAAAAGGGGTTGGACATTTTCCTAAAGGACAAGTCCATAAACCGCTACTAAACGGACTTGGAAAACTCCAAAATTCCAGGAATAACATGTATAGAATGTTTGTACGTTTGGGAAGCTTGCCAGGTGCCCTTGGCCTGGATTGGCCGCTGTCGTGGAGAGGATGCTGGGCTCGATGGACCCTTGGTCTTTTCCCAGTATGGCATTACTTATGTACTTATGACATGGATGGAGGGGAGTGAGGAAGGAGATGAGATGAGGGAAAAGGAGGAGAGGAGAAAAACACATGGATGAAGAAAATAGGCAGAAGCTGGATCCACTGGACAGTCAAGTTTGTGGAGGACCCAGCTTTTACTTATGGATGTAGGGCAAGAAATGAAGAAGAAAGGCGGCAAGTAAAGAAATAAATGGAAAGGAAGCCCTGCAAAATGGAGTTAAGAGGACAGACAGCAGCAGAATCGGATACTGGGCCAGCTTGATCAGAAAAACAAAGTCACCACACAACAAAGGTAGAAAAAAATAATTTTATTTTCATTATAGTGTTTGGAATATGTCCACTTTGAGAACCAGGTGCTCAACATTAAAAGTTTATATTTATTTACTTATTTATGGCATTTTATCCCACATTAAACATGAATTAGATTGGAACCTGGGATCATTTAATTTTTTTTTCCTGGAGTAAAGCATTGCCCCCCCAGGCTCTCTCCCCGGCTATAGCCAGCTCTGCAATTTGGGGGGGGGGGGCGCAAAGGTGGACAGGGGGGGCGCAGAGGTGGACCGGGGAGAGAGCCTGTTGTTAAACATTTACCAGCACACCACTGGGTCTTAGCAATACCCTAATGTTTAATCTATAGAAATTTTCATGAAAATTGACCCTCAAATGTCCAAACTAGAACATTTCAAAAACGGACTTATTTGCATGCCAACAACGCTTCAATAACTTTATAGCAAGCAAGTATATAAGTATCTGGCACCTAACTTCCACCATTAAACCCGTGCAAACAATTTAAAAATGTAATTTCAATACTTTAAAACTTGCAAGTGTTAGTGCAGGTCTCCATTAACACCACTGTGCATGTGTCTGAATTTGCGCCGTTTCAGTTACTATGGCAACTAAGGACGCCTCCAGAGCTCCCCCTGTACTTCCCAGGAGTCCCTAGGGTAAATTTAATTATAAATTCGCCACATGCACGCTTTTCGCGCATGCACGATGACATACAGCCTCCGATTTCGGCCGCCAACTTTATTTTTCTCTCTGACCCTCCTAAGAGTCATGACAAATTCCCCAACAATTATCATTGGTGGCTGAGTGTTTCCTGATTCTCTGTTTTACAAATGGGCCATTGGGAAAAAAAAATTTGGAGCGTCACTCATACACGATTGACGTCATTGATGACATCACCGCACATCCGCATGTTGCGAATCCAATTCATTTTTATTTCCCCGGCTTTCTACTCCCACAGGAAACCCACTCCTCTCATCAGAATTGACCTACCTCTCCGTCCTGGGTCGATCCAGAACATCTCGGACCACGGCGAAAATGCGATCCCACCTCGGACATGCCCCCCAGACCCAAAAACATCCCAGAGCCTCCCCACAGCTCCCGGGTAAAAAAAAATAAAATAAAACCAATTTTTATACTGGTTACATACTGCCTCCATTACATGCAAATCTTTTTCATGCAAATATATTATGGATAGCCTGAAAACCTGAATGGCAAAGTGTCTAGCCCTATTTGAAAGTAGGCTCAGCCACTCTGGGGCAAGGGAATACTTTTGTTTGTGTACTGATTGTTAAGCCTGACTGTGTGGTGTTACAGTTTTTGGCAGCCTTTGTATAACACAGAGTTATGCAAAGATCCTCTTTATAATTTTTTTTAATGAACTCTTTGCCTGATGTTTTTATGACGATCAAATGTTTCCAACCATAAGAGACACCTTTTGTAGATGACTTGGTGGATTCTGCTTGAAAAAGTGGTGAATTGGTGGATTCTGCTTGAAAAAGTGGTAAACTTGAGAAAGCCTTTACCAAGTGCATGCACCACAGAAACCCAAATGTGTATATATATTATTCTGAACATTTTCTGCTAGGGAAAAACAAGCTCAATACAAAATATTCAACCAATAAAGCCTCTTGAACAATTACCTGCATGATAGTGTCCTATGTTGGAAGACCCTTCCACTACCTTCCCTCTTTTCCCTTCTTGACTATTCATAGTGGTCATCCACCTCAGTGGTTTTTGTCACTATACAAAATAGGGAACCACAGAAAAACTGAAATAGAGATCCCCTCAAGAAAGCCAGACTCTGTAAGCAGTGCAAACAGAAATGTATTTTCTTCTGCACTCTGCAAAATACAAAAATAGAAAAGACGTACATTTCACAAAGCAGGCACATCTCAGTCCTTAAAAAGTATTAAATAAAAACAATTTTTTCTTTCTACCTTTGTTGTGAGCATTTTATCTTTCTAATTGGGCTTCTCTCAGTCTCTTTTCCACTTTCCATGAGTCATTCTTCTCTAAATTCTTTTCCATTTCTTCTCTCTCCTCGTCTTCCTTTTCTTCTCTACATCTGTCTTGCACTGACCTTTCATTGTATGTTTTCCCCCACTTTTTTCTCCTCTACATTTAACTCCCTTTTTCTCACCCTTTGGTCCTAGTCTCCATTTCACTTCTCTTCTACCTACTAGCTTTTACCATCCCACTCTCATTCCTTCTCCGGCACTCCCATTGCCCCCTGTCTCTCACTTATCCAGTCTCCTAAACCCCATCCCCATCTTTCACCCACTTCCTCAGTCCCCCATTCCCATCCTCTGTACTCAATCTCTTAGCCCTCATCTGTCCTCCACTTGATCGATTCACCCTATCAGTCCCAACTCCATCCCTCTCTCCTTCATTCCCTTGCCTCCAAAGCCATTCTTCTATTTCTTACCATATACCCCATGCCCAATAGCCAGTCCCATACCCTCTGATGTAAAATATTACATCGGGGAAGGGGGGCTGAAAGATGCTGAGCACACACTTGGGACCCCGAAGCCCTATGCTGCAATTTTGTGTTTCTGCTTTGGCAGTGCATAAAGTGATGTGAGGAGGAATGATGGGCATTGGGGAGGGGTGGAAAGGAAGATCAGGGAACATGCTGAATATGGAGGAGGAGACAGGCTGACATGGGTGAGGGGGAAGGGGAGATAAGGGAATATGCTGGACATGGGGAAGGTAGAAGAAATGATCAGGAGAGTTCCTGGGAAGGGGGCAGGAAGGGACAAGAGGGGAACTGATGCACATGGGATGAAACATAAGAGAAATGTTTGACATGGATGGAGGGAGAGGGAATAAAGAGAAATATTGAACACAGGTGTGGGAGAAATGGAAAGCTATAGACAACCAATAAAAAGAGGAAGCTTAAAGACTTAACAGTGAGAAGTATAGATGAAATTTGAGTGGATTAAGAAGCAGAAAAATACATGGAAGAAAGCAGACCATGAAAGATCAATATTGGAGATGAATGCATGGGAGAAAGTGAAGATGACAGAAGGAGAAAAAATAAATAGCAAATGAAGAGGAGACCGTAGACATCAAGCAAAGAAGATAGAAGCAAGAAGAACCAGAGGCTGGAACCACTATGGTTAGAAAAATAAAATCACCAGACAAAAAAGGTAGAAAAAAAAAATTGTATTTTCCATTCAGTGATTGAAATATGTCAGTTTTGGGAACTGACATCTGCTTATCTTTATATTTTGCATAGTACAGGAAGAAATGCATCTCTATTTCTCTGGTGTTGCACTGCACGCAAAGCCTGGCATCTTGGGGTTTCAGGTTGACTTTTATCTACATATTTCAACTTTTAGTTTGTGGTTGTTTATTCTGTGTTTGAAAAGGGTCTATCTGTGTTCTGCTAGGATTGAGCGTCTGTAGAGATCTGTAGTAATCCATTTTGTTCAATTTTCCCAATAGGTGCATTGATGTTTTTGAGCTCATTACAATATTTACAGTGCTGCTTTTTCCTAGGAAGGTCCTTGTTGGTGCTGTTATAAAATTGTAGAAAAGATCCTGAGTGACTTTTGTAGGATTGTGTAATTAATTCATAATCTACCTGCAACTAGAGAGGGGCTTCACTACATTACAGAGATGAAACTGGAATCAGACTTTTTCTATGGTTAATTCTTTGAGGAAGACCACTAGAGTTCTTTTTTTATAGCCGTTGCCTAAGGAAGTTTTTTTAGACATGTCAACCACAGCAGACATCTCCACATACTCCTATTGTCCTAGGAACCACCTTCACACCCCATATGTGCTGTCCTGCCCTACATACAAACTCCCAGACCAACATACACTCTATCCAAAATACCCCTTGACAAGCACAGAATGGGATCTGCTCTTGGCCCCCGCTAATTTGGGAAATATGTCATTGAGGCCCACCTTAATTTTTTCTCCCAGGGCCTATTCAATTCTAGTTATGCCACTGGTTACAGCATGGGCAGAATCGCAATGCATGTACGTGTTTTATAAAGTGCTATATGCAAAAAGTTAAACAAATCATACTACACCATGCAGGAAGGAAAAAGGCCTCAAAGAGCTCCAAGATTCTATACAATCTAACAGAGCTAAAACAGATCTTTATGATCTTCCCCTTCATCGGCCAAAAAACCTTCAGGGTGGAAATTTTTTGGAGATATTTTCTAGTGTACTAGCGTTTCCACACCCCACTGGTTTTTGAGTTTTAGTGGATTCTACCATGTTTTATAAAGTACACATTCATAAGGATACATTTACACCAACTCTGTGAGCAGGTATAAATGTATGCAATTGCTTTCACCTGTTATTCTTAGTGGTTTTGTGTGACTATTTTATGAAGACATATAGGAGTCTTTTTACTAAGCTGTGGTAAGCGCTTAACATGTGCTTACCACAGTTTAAAATGCTTACCGCAGCATGCACTCAGGCATCCTGCACTAGGCAGGAGGAGTGGCCTAGTGGCTAGGGTGGTGGACTTTGGTCCTGGGGAACTGAGGAACTGAGTTTGATTCCCACTTCAGGCACAGGCAGCTCCTTTTGACTCTGGGCAAGTCACTTAACCCTCCATTGCCCCATGTAAGCCGCATTGAGCCTGCCATGAGTGGGAAAGCGCGGGGTACAAATGTAACTAAAAAAAAAAAACATTTCAAATTAGCATATGCTACCAAACACAACTACAATTTTTTAAAAACATTTTATTGGAGGGGGAAGGTCTGGGGGACACAGAGTACATGTTCCTGTGTTAATCAGTTAGCACTAACGTGCTGTCCCCATTACCGCATGCTGTTTAGTGCAGGAATACTGCATTAGCCCTTACTGCCTACAAAATAGGTGGTGTTAAGTGCTCCTGCAGTAATTTGTTTTAACGGCTGCGCACTGACAATATTAGTGCATGGCCATAGACAGAAAAACTGGCCATTTGCCAGCTGCAGTAAAAATGGCCTCAGCATGTGGGGAAAAAACCTGCATACAAGCACACTAAGGTCACTTTTTACCACAGCTTAGTAAAGGGACTTTTTTTAATAGCCCCAAAATAGGTGAATAGTCCCCTTAAAGAGTCCTCCCAAGCATCAAGATGGCCCCACCAGAATTCGAGCATGTACTCCTACACTGGCAATCTCCTGTCCACCAACTGGATTTCCACTTGCCTCTGAGAAAGGATTTTGCCCCACAAGCTATTTCCTGGTATTTTCTAGAGACACCGAGACCTTCACAAAATGCAAGAGTCCCACAGTTCCTACATATTACATCTACAGACCGAATGCAAAAATTACTATGAATCACTGAGCAGCCACAAAGCTGGTAAAGTATAAAGTTCATTAACAAACAGTTGAAAACAGTAAGCAAGAAAAATAAAATGTAATTCTGCAAACCACCAATAGCTAAAATAGCAATAACAACAAAAAAAATCATACAAATGTCACTTTTTAGGCACATTTCATTGTACTAAGCTAATTCTGGAGAGGGGTGGGGGAAGGTTCAGCATAGGTCGTGGCTCACTAGAATGTGTAGAGCTGGTTTTGGCATAGATCTATGCCCAAACCAAGATTAAAGAGTTCTGGCAAATTAGGGGCCAGTCCTCAATGCGCTATGTCTGAAGGACCAATCAGGGTATAAATGTGTAGCTTTCTGACCAGCAACACAGCAGAACATTACAACCCTACAGCTCCTGGAAGATGCTGGGAAGCATGCTGCCTAAGCCACACTCTGCGAAATAGCGATGCAAGGGTCAAAACATCACCTGACTGTTAACGTAAGAGAAAGGAGTTGGGCCACCTCATGCTTGTCAGTTCAAGTACTGCACAACAACAGTTTTACTGGTAAACAAAAGGTCTCAGTGTTCATAAAACAACAAAGATAAAACAACAAAGATGTTATTACTTCGGTCTGGCCTTCTTCATTGACTAAATAGTGGTTACTCCTGCCTGCTTTTTACTCTGAGCTTTTTACCATGTTTTTGCTCAGTACCTAACAGTAGAATCCCACCATATTCATTTTGTTTTGTCTTAACTAACCCTTCCCCTCTTTTGTGTCTTAAGGTTAAAAATTCTTAATTAATTTGATGTAACCTAGGCCTCTCTCAAATATTTATTGTAAACAGCTTAGCTAATCATATTCATAGGCAGTATAACAAATAATTTAAACCATAAATCTGGAGTGAATTAAATAGGGTATCTTGGTATACTCATATCTATTCAAGATAGAGGAGTACTAAGGAAATGTCAAAAACTGTCTTGGAAAAACAATGATATCTTGCAGGTGGCCATACTCTCTGGCTGACAGCTAGGATATCTCCTTATCATCATGGAGGGAGCAACTGGACGATTCGATTAGTGTCTGTTATAATCTATTATGTTTAAAAAATAAAGACCTGTCTTCTCTGGGACATCCCTGAAGGATGGCATCAAGACTGTTTTTACCATTCATTCGTCATTCTCGCTAATCAATGTTTTTTGAGTTTATTAAAAGTTGTGAGGCAATGATTAAAGCACTAATTTTAGGCTGCTAAGATGGTTGGTGGACTACTTCCAGGCAATAAAGAGGGCTCCACGCTTTTTAGCTAGAATTTGTAAGGTCTAGGTTCTCCACCGTTTCCCATTATCTTCAACCAGACAGTCAAGAAGTGCTGGTGCCACATCAGCAGCCTCATCCAGAGGCCACAACATGTTCAGTCTATGGTCCTGTCAAATTCCTATGAACTCTGTGAAACCTGCCACAAAGTGAGTGAGAATCCTCATTTTCTTGATATTCTCCAAAAGTCCATCATTTTTGCAGCCCAGGATGAAGATCTAGGTTGTTTGGAAGCCCCAAGCAATAAGTTTATAGCTGTTGACTGTGATGACAAGTTTGAGGGAGAGGTGAGATCTGCTTAGCAACAGTATTCAGATATCTGCTGTAAACATCTCAATTGCCTCTTAATAGATTTGAGCAAGGTCTTGACCTAAAATTTAAATGATGGTAATTCAAAGCCAATGTGAATAAGACATGTTGAGAAAGGGGGAAAAAGCACAGCACTTGTTGGGAGAACAACACTGCTGTCATAAGTCCTAAAACACAAATCAGACATACAATACTTCTTCCACTGAGCAGAAGTGCCAGCATGGGCATAGTTTGACTGTTTCATTGGGGTTTTTTTTTTTTTTTTTGGGGGGGGGGGCATATTAGCATATTTATTTGCATATATCATGCATAATCATTATGGTTATTCCCAAAAAAGGCAACTCTTTCTCCCTTCCTTCCATCTTTCCTCCTTACCCAGCACCCCCTCTTCCTCTCCAGTAGTATTTCCCCACCCCCTTTCCCATACCATGCCAGTGTTGACCTTAGAAATGCATAGGCTCTATATGTAGATCCTTCAAGAGGTAGTGTGTCATGATTTAGGCTCTAAAGCCCTTTCTGATGTTTTGGTGCCATCTCAGTAAGGCCAACACAATATCTCTCCACTGCAAAACACTATACACAAACTTGTGCAAAAACACACTCAACCTTACCAAACCATAACAGCACTAATTCCAAGGTCAGGATGAGCTACAACCTTATGCGTGAAAAGGCAGCACTGTAATTACACTAGGCTCTAAAACACCAACAACACTACCTAGTGAAAAAAAACAAAACAAAAAGGGTTGCAAATACTACACGCTAGCAGAATACTGCACCTTGATCACACATGAAAAGCACAACAGATATGACACAAGAAACTAGAAATCAAAAAATATGAAGGCAAAATACTGAACTGGAAAGTTACCTCAACAAGTCACACTCGGTATGCAGCAATACTAGAGAAACTTAAACTTACATGTGAAATATCACAGATGCACATTTCCAAAAGCTGACATATTCCAATTAATAAATTCTGAATAAAATACTTTTTTCTATCTTTGTCTGAGCATTTCCCTTTTCTATTCGCTTTGGTCCCAGTGTCTTATACTTTATGCAGTGTCTTCTTTCCATTTGTTATTTTTTCTCTCACCATGTCCACCATCCTCCTGTCTACCATCTGTAGCCCTCTCCCTATCCTTCCTCCAGTTTCAGCATCTGCCCTCATTGTTCCGATCCAGCCCTTAAATTCATCAGTTTCCCTCCATCCATATCCAGCATTTCTCCTCTCTTCCTTCCCCTCCATCCGTGTGCATCTTCTTCCTTTGTCTTTCCTTCCCTCCATCCATGTCCAGCATTTCTCCTCTCTTCCCTCCCCTCCATCCATGTGCATCTCCACCTGGTCTTGCCTCCCCTTCATCCATCCATGTCCAGCAGCTCTCCTCTCTCCACTGCCCTCTCCCTCCATCCATGTCCACCAACTCTTCATTCTCCTCTGCCCTCTCCTCCATCAATATCCAGCAAATTTCCTCTCCCCTGCTCCCTCCATCCATGTCCAGCAATTAATCTCTCTCCCTTGCCCTCCCCTCTATGTCCAGCGATTTCTCTTCTCTCCTCTTCCTGCCCCTCCCATCCATGTCCAGCAATTTGTCCTCCCCTCCCCTCCATGTCCAGCGATTCTCCTCTGCCCTCCCCTCCATGTCCAGTAATTCTCCTCTGCCCTCCCCTCCTATCTATGTCCAACGGTTCTCCTTTGCTCCCTATCCTCTCCTCCCATCCATGTCCAGTGACTTGCCTCAGCCCCCCCCCCCCTTTTCAGTCCCTGAGACTTCCAACCCAGCCCCACCTGCCTGCCCTCCGTTTAAACCTTTTACTTTAAGTAGCAGCGACGGCAGTGAAAAAAACAGCACAGCAGGCTCGCCTCTAGGCTTTCCCTTCCCTCTCAGTGTCCCACCCTCACGGAAACAGGAAATATATCATCAGAGGAAGGCGGGACACTGAGAGGGAAGGGCTGGAGGCGAGCCTGCTGTGCTGATTTTTTCACTGCCATCGCTGCGACAAAGTAAAAGGTTTAAACACAGGGCGGCAGGAACGGAGAGGAGGGCTGTCGGGGAGCTGAGGGCGGGCAGGGGGGACCAAAAGCTGCCTGCTGCCAGATAGTGCCGACCCTGCATTTGGGGTGGAGGCAATGCCCCCCTCCCAAACTGCGCCCACGAGTGCCTGGTTGATGCAAGCAACTGTGCAGTCTTCTCATACCAACTAGTAACACATCAGAATTAACACGATCATATCTAAATCTGCACTACCCAAGCTGCAAAGGACTTAAATACACATCAACTTATGCATCCAGCTTTTCCTACATAAGCACACAATTATGGAACGCACTACCAAAAGCCTTGAAAACGACATACGACCACCCAAACTTCCGGAATTCACTAAAAACTAATCTGTTCAAAAAGGCATACCCTACTGATCCAACGTAAATGCCTGATCCCTGCAATACAACAAAACTAAAGTATGTAATGGACAATACTCAACTCTTCCGATGTACGTTTCCCCAGTGTGCCCATGCTACATGAACTTTATCTTACCACTAGTATAAAAGGCCCGTTTTGGTAGGCAATGAAACGGGTGCTAGCAAGGTAATCCCCCCCTCCCCCCGCAGCCACCCATCTGGTCTCAGGACCCCCTCCCCACCAACCCTCCTCTGCTCCTGCAGCCACGCATGTGCAGCGGCCCTCCTCTCTCCCCTGCCCCCTTGCAGCCACTCATGTCCAGCAACCCTCCTCTCCCCCTGCAGCTACCCATGTCCAGTGACCCCTCTTCTCCCCTGCCCCCCTGCAGCCACCCATGTCCAACGACCCTCCTCTCCTTTCCCCTTGCCCCCCTGCAGCCACCCATGTCCAGCGACCCTACCCTCCCCCTCAGCGCATCACCCAAACCCCTACCCCCCCCCCCCCCAGCGCATCACCCAAGCCCATACCCCCCCCTCGGGCACATCAACCCCCTCACCACCCGCAGCCACCAATACTAACGCTGTCCGGCCGCTGCTGCGTCTCCTGTTGAGCAGCAGCGGCCGGTACAAAAAGAAAAAAGCCAAAAAAAGATTTTAAACCTGAAACACGGCTCCTTAGAGAGCCATCTGGCATTGGCTGTCATCTCTGCAGACTCTCCTCCTCTCCCCTCTGACGTCGCTGCGCTCCTCCGGGGTCTTCCTGCAGGGGCAGTGACATGGAGGGGAGAGGAGGAGTGGCTGCAGTGACGACAGTCAATGCCAGATGGTTGTCTATGGAGCCGTGTTTCAGCTTAAAAATCTTTTTTTTGTCTTTTTTCTTTTTGTACCGGCCGCTGCTGCTCTACAGGAGAAGCAGCAGCGGCCGGACAGCGTTAGTATTGGCGGCTGCGGGTGGCAAGGGAGTTAATGTGCCCGAGAGGGGGGGTAGGGGCTTTGGTGATGCGCCGGGGGGAGGGTTTTGGGTGATGCATCGAGGGGGGTAGGGGCTTGGGTGCTGCGCCGAGGGGGGGGCACTGAGAGCTGATTGGTAGGCAGGGGGAGGAGTAGGTACGCGGTTTTGCAGGGCAGGGGCTTGGGTGTTGCGCCGAGGGGGGGCACTGACAGCTGTTTCCCAGGCAGGGGGAGGAGTAGGGCCCTACTCCTCCCCTTGCCTTGGAATCAGCTGTCAGTGACATCACTGAAGTCAGTGCACTCTAAACTGCCTAGCAGACCACCTCCGAGGGAGCCACGGTACCAGGCACATTAGAACGTTGGAGGTGAGAATTATTATATAGGATAACAACACTTTGTATTTGTTCTCACTGGAGTCTGCAAACACCTCTCCGGTACTATGTAAGCCACATTGAGCCTACAAATAGGTGGGAAAATGTGGGATACAAATGTAACAAACAAATACAAAATATCTTTTCTAAGATGTACTAAGCATTGAAGAAATTTTATGGTCATCAAGGACCACAGTCCAAAATACTATAATATAATTGAAGTAATGCTTTTGAAAATCTCCTATGGTTTATTTATTGCATTTGTATCCCACATTTTCCCATCCTTAGGTAGGTTAAATATGCCTTACATAGTACAAGAAAGACAATTACAAAATTTCAGTCTTAAATGATCAGTAGCAGCATAGAATGCGTTTGCATAACGGATAGGAAGAATAGGTGGCATCTGCGGGAGTGAGGACTGCATTGTAGTTTTTCATTTATGAGGTTGTTTCATGTAATTTGCTTGTGGTTGAGAGGTTATGATGACGTAGAAGGAAGGCACTTTCTGAAAAGGTGTGTTTTTAGGTTTTTCCAGAAGTTTAGGTAGTTGTTCATGAGTTTCAGGTCTTTTGGCAATGAGTTTCAGGTCTTTTGGCAATGAGTTCCAGAGTTGGGTGCCTATGAAGAAGAAGCTGGAGGTGTACAACGATTTGTATTTCAGGCCTTTGCATCTGGGGTAGTGGAGGGTTAGGTATGATCTTGTTGTATTTATCAAGTTTCTTATGGGTAGATCAATTAGTGCGGTCATGTAGTTTATGGCTTAATGAGGCAGTATTAGGCACAGGAAATACTAATTTCTTTCTTAAGGTATAAGCTGGCTGAGGCATCTGCTTCCATCCTGACTTATGTGACTTTCTACTCACATCTTCATTGACTTTTGTAAGAATGGATAAAATGTCTTGTCGCCTGCAAACAAAGAGAAGGAGGAAATGTCAGTTTTTGCAGAGATGAATAAGTATTGTAACTGTAATGTTAGTGCACTTGGATAAGCAGGAAAAGGTCAAACAAGTTGTACGTTATAAATGTAGTTAGACCAATAAAAAGGACTAGTTTCTATCAGCCATTCTTTCTTTGGATTCTGTCAGGACAGGATTAAAATACAGGTAAACTAAGCAAATGCCTAAAGCTCACAGGTCTAGGAAAAGACCCTTAGATCTGCCAGCTCAACGGTTCCCAAAACAAGGGAGGGTGGGTTTGCCCGAAATCAGAGCCACTGTTGCCCACAGACGATGGAATACATATATAAATAATATATTCTCCTCACCCCCCTCCCCAATACATTGCACATGAAAAGTTGGTAAGTAGTGCTTCTTACCTGTTGCTTCCTCCTCTGCTTTTCCTCTACAATTACAACTACATGGTATTTACATTACTATAGGGCAGGGGACCCAATATGCTTGACCTACTTGCCCTGGATTTTGCTTTGACCTCCATAGCTCTCAAAAGCTAGTTACAAATTAACTTAATCCAAAAAATGCATCACCTATAAACTGATTCTTACTTATTTTTACATACATGATGAACAATAACTCTACGACATCAAAGGCACTTTCTTAACCAGTCTTGTGGGGGGTTTTTTTTAGGTTCTTCTATAAGCACTCTAAGATTGTACGTACAAACAAAAACAGAATATGGAAAAACAGGACTTGAAAAACAACAAGACTGGAGGGAGGGGGAACTGGCAAATTGGAGGTCATTTTAAAGGTTTGTGCAATATTTGCACACGTAAATAGCAGATTTACACATGAAAATGGTCCAATGCCTCAAAGTCAGGGGTCTCAACCCAGTCCTCGGGGCACACCCAGCCAGTCAGGTTCTTAGGATACCCACAACAAATATGCAGGAGATCGATTTGCATACAATAGAGGCAGTGAATGCAGATTTATCTCACACATATGCAAGGACTAGGTTGAGAACCCCTGTTCTAAGCAGAGATTTCAGAAAATCCATTTTTTACATTGATGTTTTAGCCATCTTGCTGTGGTTTTCTTTAGGTTGGATTAGTGTGGAATGTGGAGATGTACTAGCTGCTACACCTTATAACTGGAAACCCCCTCCACCCTCAGTCTCCTGTGGCAATTCTGCACAGAAGAACTTCCATGGAAAACGCTGGACTTTGTGTCTATTGCCATGGTCATGGAAATGCAGGAGACACAATGGATGCATCCAATTTTTGCCCTGCTTTAACTGTTAACAAAATATTGAATGATACCATCTTCAGAAAATGGCACTTTATTCATACCACAGTCCTTTTATGTCTTCTTTTGCATTTAGTCCATCATTATTATCTTTTAGTGGGAACATAGAGCAAAAATACTTGTTCACGATATCTTTCTTCTGATCCTTTTCATTAACCCTTTAAACCACACTCCGTTCCAATCTGCTGTTTTTGCCACTGTCTGTCTTTTCCCTTCCCATCCATCTTTTTGTTTTCTTAGGACAAATATTGAGTATAGATGATCCTTTATAAAACTTAGGCCAAAAAATATACTCCAACAGAAACAATGTCTAGTTAACATAATTTTACCAAACAGTATGTTCAGAAGGAAAAGCCTCAGATTCAATATTGGGCACTTATCAAATGCTCATCAATCATTGGCATAAAAACATTGTGAATATTCTAAACATAAACCAGATTCCAGTATATTTTCTGTATAGCTGGTTTTTTTTTCTTACTTCTACTATTCTGGTAAAATTTGTTCTCACTTTGATATACTATGGGCAGTGATTAAAAATATGTATCTCCTCCATCCCCCACTCCTGACCAAGCATCCTTAATATAGTTATTCATTTTTATGATGCACTGAACCTCGGCTGTCTGTGTATAACAGAGTTATACTAGTACTGTTTGATTTTGTCCAATGTTTACACTGAGCTACACCGTCTTAGTAATCAGTGGACCACAGCTGTACAGTCAGCGTCACCTCTCCATAAGTAGACTTCACAACTACTTGACAAATACCTCTTTAAAGAATTTCATATGATTCATTCTAGTTGATCCTGCAAGCTGGTAATTTCCAGTAAACCTTTACACAGATTTATATTCCCTATTAGCAGAACCTCTCTTTTGAATGACTTCTACAATACCTGTATCCACATTTTCCCCCAGTAATGGCAATCTAGAGACAGAGCCAATTTAGATATGCAGGGACCCTGTACAGAAACTGAGGAGTGAGGCCTGAATCCCCCCTTAAGGCTAAGCTTCCTTCAGTTTGAGGCAGGCTTGGCCCTTCTTCCCCATGGAATGAGAACTTTGGGAAGATGATCAGTAACCACCCTTTAACGCCAGCCCTGCCTAGAGATTACTTCCACATAACCATTTACTACCACCCCCCCCCCCCCAACAAAACTAGCTTCTGTTTTCATGTAGAGTGATTCCTTCCCCTCCCCTCAATAATTATTGTTGTTGGGTTTTGTTTTGTTTTTTTAAAACTAGCGTTTCCTTCAACAGAATAAACACAATTCCAGAATGTTTTAGCCATGGTTGGGATCCTGAAGAAGGAAACCAAGTAAAGCAGGATTACAAAATAATTTTGCAGAGGAGTTGCCTTGATTTTTACAAACACTTTAGCACTATTCTTCACTGTCTCGTGTTCACTGTTTGTAATTGGATTGCAAATCATATGTGGTGTTCTCCCCAGAAGTGTTTGCTAGGCAGATGGCATGAAGGAGCAGCCAGGTTGGGGTATGAGAGTACTGCACAGTATTATAAAATTTTCTACTAAGTTAGCAGGGTGGTCAGTACAGTCAGCCAGGTCGTGCACCCATTCAAAAGGTCCTGGGGAGAGCATGTGTATAACACCAGACACTAACAGCACCTCTCTGTCTTTGGCTTGTTCTAGTATCTGTTGATGGTTGTTCTTAAGCAACACAGCAACAGTTATAATTCAATTACCTTGGTACCATTTGCATTAGGTTCGTGCAAAGGGCTTGAATATACCAAGTTCCTTCTGTCACATCCCGGAAAGCAGAATATCCATCTACTGTGGCCATTCCCAAGAGGAAGTCAGCATCATGTGGAATACTCTCAGACAGAGAAACGTTCTGATGGTCTGAGTTTTGAGGATTGATTGCATCTACATCAACATAGACACCACATTGATAGCTCTGGCCTCGGCATGCTTGAATAAAAAAGAGCTTTGGTTTGTCAATTAGTGATGGGCACTTTAGAGCTGTGAAATAGCTGGTGATTTCGTGGATGGATATAATGTCTTCATTTGTCCCAATGATCTGTCCTGACTCTCCATGAGATAAAATGCAACAGACAAAACAGTCATGGTTGGTGTAATCCATATTCCCATAATTCTTTATGATTTCATGAATTTCAGTTGCATTTAGATTTACAGCAACCTCCACCTCCAACCCAAGCCAAGTGAACACTTTCTTAAGATCATCTGTTAAAATAAACCAAGAAACATGTTATCAAATGCTCAAACACACTGTTCACACTGTATCATTATTACTTTACACATGTGGATAATTAACGAGTGTGCCTTCACATACTCTGCTTCAATATCCACTGTATAAATCCCACTGAATGAATTCCTAGAGGTTAAAGTGTATTGCCAAGCACTTATATTTCCTCAGACTGCAACTGGTCTAGATACTTGTTCTGATAACCTAGTCGGGTGAGAAAGGATTTTTATTGCCAGTAGAATGGAACTGAATGAAGCTTGGTTAAGAATTTATTTTGGTTTTTTACAATCATCCTGATCACGACAAATAATTGCCTGAATTTGAAATATCTGAATAAAGTGAAACTTGATAAATTCATCTCTCCTTTCAACTAAATTATATAACATTATTACATTAGAATAACATACAAATGGCTTTGCTTAACACAAGACTATCTCTACTTCAGGAAGCAGGTGAAAGCTTGGCTCTTCGACCAGGCCTTTAATGGAAAAAGTAAATGACACCGGCTGCACATATTATAGCAGGACATGTTTATTCACCCTACCCTAGGCCAAGATAATGTTCAAGCCCCTTTCTGATCTCATTTGCTGAACACCGCTAGTGAATTCCTTCAAAAAGGCAGTAAATAAATCCTAATAAATAAATACATGATCTAAAACTCTATCTGATCTGATGATTTACTGATGTCCCCATAAACAAAGATCCAACTGGACATGGAAACGAAGAAAAACGTTCTGTGTTGAATTTCATTTCCACTTTTTTTTATTATTATTTTTTTGTTTAGTTTTACAACATACCTGTAGTGTAGATCTATCTGTACCCTTCTTGGAAAACACCCAAGCCCAGATGCACTAAACTTAACGAGCCTTTAACGAGCCATTAACGAGCAAATAGTAAACCGTAGCATGCACCAAACGCCATTTTCCATTCACGGTAGCAGCTAACGAAAATGGAATGCAAATCATTATAATGAGCTGCACTACCGTTGCAAGGCTATTATTATGAGATGGATTCACGTTTACCAATTCCCCTTACCATGGAAACCCTAACGTGAGGTCTGCACCAGAGGTCTTATGTCAGACGAGGGCGGGCCAGGGAGGAAAGAAGGGAAGTCCGAAGAGAGGCGATCAGCTGTTGTTGCCTGCTGCAGCTGGTGCAGCTCCTTCACACGGAGGTGAGAGGCGCTGTGAGGGCCCGGTGGCAGATGGAGGGGGGCGGGGAGGGGGAGCAGCAGCGATCTCGGGGGGGGGGGGGGGAGGGAAAGGACGTCCATAGGCACAGTCCTTTTTTGGGGTTTTTTTTAATGTCCTTGGCATGCGCAGAGCAGCCAGCATAACGCTTGGCTGCTCTGCGCATGCTCTACCGGCTGATTCTCCGACTGTTTTACGAGGGATTAGAGAATGCAAGTGAGCTGCAACGAGCAGCTCATTTGCATTCCCTTTCCTTGATGCATTGCCGTTCCTTACCGATTCACTATGGAATCGGTAAGGGAAGAGCTCTTTACATGGGGTTAGTGCATCTGCCCCTCCAGAGTCTTAGTAGTTTGTGCTACCTTTTAACAGGGGTAATAGATCAGAATTCAAAACCACATAGACCTCTTCATTAGACTGAGGGCTAGATGCACTAAACTTAATGAGCCAGCAACGTGGGTTTTAAACAGGTTCTAGCCAGTTTAGCGTGCAAGTAGTAAACTGGGACATGCACAAACGGGTTCCCCGAGCCATTTTCCTGTCACGGTAGCAGCTAAAGAAAACGGAATGCAAATGGTCTACAGGTTATTATAATGAGCTAATTAGCAGATGCACAGCCGTTTTCCGACTCCATGCACCGTGGAAAACCTAACGGGAGGTCTGCAACTCTCATTGGGGCTGCTGAGCAGGACTCATGCAGAGGACGCCCATCACAAAAGCTGAAAAAAAGTGCTCGTCAGGGACGTCCTTTTTTTTCCGAGTGCCTAACACTTGGATGTCCTTCACAAAAAAAAAATTTTTAAGTTTTGTTTCAGCACTAAACTGCTGTCTGGTTTTCTTTTCATGTGCTGATTTCCTTGTTGCAGAACAGCTCTGACCCCTTCCCCCCAGGCAGTTTTCTGCAGTCACAGTAGGGAGCTCCCTACAAAATCACAGGCAAAAGCATTTAAAGCCTCCCCAGAACCCCTGTACCACCCACTCTACCAAATTGTCCCTGACCAGCGTCCTTCTGGGACGTGTTTTTCTTACGTGCTTGAAATGACCACAACCATGGAGGTTCTCTCAACATTCTCCTCGTCCCTGCCGAGGTTGTTTTCAGCTTGCGTTCCCCCCCCCCCCCCCCCACACCCAGGACCTGCAAGGACCTCCAAATCAAAACTATTTGGACGTCCCTCCCTCCAGGTCTCTCTCAGCCCATCACAGCACGTTTAGCGGATACTGGTGACAGCTAAACACGCTGTGATTGGCTGAGAGAGATCTGGAGGGAGGGACATCCAAATAGTTTTGTTTTGGACGTCCTTGCATGTCCCGATCCTGGGGGGGGGGGGGGCGCATGCTGAAAACAACCTTGGAGGGGACGAGAAAATGTTGAGAGAACCTCCACGGCTGCGGTCATTTCAGGCACGTAAGAAAAACACGTCACAGAAGGACGCCCATCACAAAAGCTAAAGGAAAACGTCCACTGCTCGTCAGGGACGTCCTTTTTTTTTGTGAAGGACGTCTTTGGTATACAGAGCAGCCAGCATAACGATTGGCTGCTCTGTGCATGCTCAGCTGGCCGACTGGAAGGAAGGAAATCGTGTGCAAATGAGCTAACAGCGAGCAGCTCATTTGCATGCGATTTCCTTACCGATTCGATTAGGGATGGGTAAGGGAAGGGCTCTTCCCTGGAGTTTAGTGCATCTAGCCCTCAGTGAAGTGTGGCAAAAAAGCAGCTTTTATACCTAGAGGTTGTGGAATGGGAATTCCCACAGAGGTTATCAGAAGGTCAGATTAGCATTACATAAGAAAAACCACATGCTATGGCAACAAGACAATGAGCAGGAGGCAGTCACTGGAAGGTCTTAATTGTTGAAAACATAGTGTCTAGAACACAGGTACATAAGCACTGCCATAATGAGGCAGAAAGAAAGTCCATCAAGCCCAATATTGGCTTCCATCAGTAGCCAATCCAGGTCACAAGTACCTCATAAGAATCCAAAAGAGTAGAAGATTCCATAATTCAAGGAAGAAGAGAATTTTCCCCACGTCTACCTTAATAATTATTTATGGACTTTTCTACTAGGAACTTGTCCAAACCTTTTAAAAAACCTTCCTATGCTAACTGGCAACAAATTCCAGAACTTAATAACATGTTAAGGGCTAGATTCTATATATGGCGCCAAAATAGTGTTATTCTATAAGCCATGCTTAAAGTTAGGTGTGGTTTATAGAATAACACTTATGTCCGGGAATCGCACCTAACTTTAGGCATGGCCATTTGCACCAACTGAAACATTGTGTAAATGTACGCACTTGCATTAGGCGTTTATCCCCTTAATTCTATAACAACTCACACTAATTTTAGGAATATCCCCGTTACACCCATGAACCACCCATTTCTGTGCCCCCTTTCTCAGATCACATGTAAATGCCAATTAAATCTAATTAGTGCTAATATTTGCTTAAGCCAATAATTGGTGCTAATTAGCTTGTTATTCAATTAAATTACACACCAATTGGGCAGCATGCAATCTTTGATGACTTTTATAGAACTAAGGGGTAAGGGAAGAAAAATTTCACTTCATTGTTCTAAATGTAATACTTAATGTCATTAGATGCCCTCTAGTCATTGTACTTTTGGAAAGAGTAAAGAAAAGATTCATGTCTACCCATTCCACTATACTCATTATTTTATAGACCTCCATTACAGTTCCCCTCAGCCATCTTTTAACGAGTTCTTAATCAACAATAGGATATTGCCTTCTATCCCTAATTTTTTAATTTCCTCAGGAGGTACTGTCAAATGCTTTGAAATCCAGATACACTATCCTGCTTATTTTCGAAAGGAGAAAAACGCCCATGTTTGGGAGATGGGCGTCCGTTTCCCGTGGGCGGCCAAATCGGTATAATCGAAAGCCAATTTTGGTCGTCTTCAACTGCACTCCGTCGCGGGAACGAATAAAGTTGACAGGGGCGTGTCGGAGGCGTGGTGAAGGCGGGACTGGGGCACGGTTATCGGCCGAGCAGAGATGGGCGCGCTCGGCCGATAATGGAAAAAAGAAAGGCGATTTTAGCGAGAATTTAGGACACTTTTTTTGGACCTTTTTTTCTCACAAACAGGTCCCTAAAAAGTGCCCTAAATGACCAGATGACCACCGGAGGGAAACGGGAATCACCTCCCCTGACTCCCCCAGTGGTCACTAACCCCTCCCACCAAAAAAAACCCCACTTGCAAAAGCCTTATTTCCCAGCCTCTATGCCACCCTCAAATTCCGTACCCATCTCCATGATAGCAGAATGTGTTCAATCCTCTCACAGCCTTTCCGTGGGTCATATGTGGCTCTGGGGTGCACTGCAGGGTCACATCAGCATTGCATTGTGGTGGGTGTAGGGTATTGGGCTCCGTGATTTCACTAGCTTGTGTTACAGTCTCACGATGTTGGTAGTTGGTAGGCTCTTCTCCCATGGTGCTTTTCCCTCTGCTTACTGGGTCAGAGTGTGCCCTGTTTTGTTTCCGGTAGTCCACGAGGTAGTGGCCATTTTTGTAAGTCCATTTTAGATCCCTTTCGTATGTTAGCCACGTTACAGAACTTAGTTCTTACCTTGAATGTTGCTGAAAGAGGGCATTGTACACCATTCTGCCAGCTCTGACCTACTGCTAATCTTAGTACCAGGGAGACTCGTTGCCAGTGGGGCACAACCTCTGATCCGCAGTTAACTGTGAGTAAACGCGGTTATTGAAATAAAGGACATTTTCAGCGAGATTAGTCTTACGGTGTGAACTGCTGTGCCAAGGTTATACAGCAGCAACAAGTCCTGTCCCTGGAGCAGTTTTAGTGGGTAATGCAGTGCACTTCAGGCAATCGGACCCAGGCCCATCCCCCCCTACCTGTACCACTTGTGGTGGTAAATGGGAGCCCTCTAATCCCCCCAAAACCCACTGTACCCACATGTAGGTGCCCCCCCTTCACCATTAAGTGCTATGGTAATGGTATTGAGTTGTGGGGAGTGGGTTTGGGGGGGGATTTGGGGGTCTCAGCACTCAAGGTAAAGGAGCTATGCACCTGGGAGGTAATTTAATGTTTTTTTCCTATTTTTAAAAGTGCCCCCTTGGGTGCCCGGTTGGTGTCCTGGCATGTGAGGGGGACCAGTGTACTACAAATCCTGGCCCCTCAGTTTCGATTATCGCTGAATAACGAAAACACCCAGCTCAAACAAACGACCAAATGACCATGCACTAATTTCCCCATTAGCTTGTGAGCCCTTGCTGCCACCTATTTTGTAGGCTGTAAGGGCTCACGCGTTAATTGGTTAGTGCACAGCTATGTAGCTACGCTGACTAGCACAGAACATGCCTTCTAGAGCTATGTGTTCTGAGCAACTGTCAACTCTCCCCCCTCCCCAATCAGGGCCATTAAGATACATACATCACGAAAAATTCAGAAATGGAAAACAATAATATTAACCTCTCTCACAATATGCTACTATATCAACCTAAGCGTTTATTGTACTTCCGTATTATGTACTAGACTTCTACAAATCTAAATTTTGTAACTGCTTTTTTAGCAATATGTAAGCCATATTGAACCTGCCATATGGTGGGAAAATGTGGGATACAAATGCAGTAAATAATAATAATAATTCTCTATGCCTCCCAGACACGCCCCTAGCACTAAAAAATAAAATGCTTTTTAACCTGCTGTAAGCATGCGTTAGTGCTTACCGCAGCTTAGAAAAAGGACCCCATGGTTAGAAAATAGCAGCCTCCGTCAACTCTGATAAGTAATAAGTATGTTTTGGGATCTCTTTAACAAGGGACATGGATTTGATACACTGCCTTTCTGTGGTACAACCTAAAGCGGTTTACACTAAATATATGCAGATAATTTCTCTGTCCTTGGTGGGCTTAAAATCTTAGTTTGGAATGGAGGATTAAGTGACTTGCCCAGTGGGAACTGAACCCAGTTCCCCGGGTTCTCAGTCCAGTGCACTAACCATTAGGCTACTCCTCCACCCAAGAAAGCAAAAACAGAGTCAAAGAGCCTACTGTACCTAAAATTTTCCACTGAAATAACCTACCAGCATCTTTCTCACTGCCTTGCCTGTCTCTGTGCTTCATGAACTGAATATTATTGATAACGAGACAACGACCTCGGCTTTGGCGATTCATTTTATAGAACGATGAGCCCTGTGGAGAGGGGAAACAAAAACATACCAGAATTATCATATACAGCTGAATTTAAGACCATCAGTTGGAGTAAAAAAAAAAAATTTAAATGCAATTCTCTCTCATATGTACAAGGTGAGGGCAATACTAAAAACTGCTCACATTGGTGTAAACTCCCCCATATTTTTTACCCACAGGTCGCACCAGTAATCAAAGCAAAACCGGGCTGATAGTTTTGCTTTGGTAACTACCCTTGAAATAATTACTTATGGAGATTTGCGCCTGCTTTTTCCTCATATGTCAAAAACAATCAAGTCAACAGTCAGATGTCACAATCAGCATTTTATTTTAAACATCTGCTAGGACATTTAAGGTTCAAATATTTTTTTTATTAAGTTTACAAGAACAAAAATCAAATACAAGAACCCCAGGGGTATAACTGTACAAATCTAGACCCCAAAATCCCCTCTCTTCCCCTTCCAACCCCCCACCTTTCAAACCCACAAACCTCTCCTGCCCCCCCCCCCCCAATTATAAGGAATATAGTTCCAGCGACACAGAGCATGGACTCTTATAGCCCCATGGGACTACTACAGGAAGCATCCACTAAACTTTACCCTTTCCTATCCTGAAGTCCCATCTCACCTCCACCTAACCACCCTAGAATGGGAATGTGAGCATGAGAACAGAAAGATACATTACAGGGATCCTGACTCCCCTCCCCCAAGGTGTTCAGCACCAAGCTATGTACTCTCAGAAACAAAGAGTGAATATAATCGTCCCAGATTTCCAGAAACTGTTTCCAGCACCTAGAAGACAACCTTGCCCTCTGAAGCTCTAACTAAGAATGAAATTTGTTCCTCCAGGCTTAAAAAGAAGGCAAAAGAGCTTGTGTTCAAGTTTGAAAAATGCATTTTAACCCCACTGCAGTGGCCTTCAGAAGAAGTGTTACTTGCTCCATGGGCCTACCACTCCCAAACAACAAGGGATGTGGCTTAACAGGAAAACCAAGCAGTCCCTCCATATACTGAAGGATAGACTACCAAAATTGCTGAGTAAAATTACAATGCCACAAGGCACGCTTGAGGTTATTCTTAACAAGGATACATTTGAGACATATTGAGGAAATACGCAGCCGGTCTTGGGAGCCTGAACTTTGGAAAAATATGCCATGAAGAACTTTAAACTAACACTCTGAGCTCCACACTGTGAACCACCAGTGGGATTTGTTTTATTAGTTTATTCATACTGGAAGCACCCAAAAGGCAACCCAGTTCTCTACTCCATCCATCCAGAATATCAGTGAAATCCCTTGAGCAAGCCAAACCCCATAAAGCTTTGTGGAAGTAAGAGAACGAAGGAGGGTTGAGCAGTATTCCATTAACAACTCTCTTAAGATTCCAACAAAAAACAAAGAGCAAGGCCTGCAGCATCCAGCAAACCAATATTGTGAGCCAATTGGCGATATGCAAAGGCATCACCCGAGGGTGTGGAAAACAGTGTAAGCATTGGGGTCTCAAGGCAGTGGAAAGAGCTCTACTATTGCCAGTGACCAAGTACCTCAAACCCAAATGCACACTCCTGAGCAAGAGAGAATTATATTATCCACATTACCACCATTCAAAATGATGGGAAGGAAATATCAAACATATAAACGGCGAGTGACCGTACTCACTCGCAAATGCGCAGTAGAGACTTCCCTCTCTGCCCCGCCCCCACTTCAATACGTGATGATGGGGCGGGACAGAGAGGGAAGTCTCTACTGGAATGCTGCAGACGTCGGAACCGCTCCCCCTCCCCCGAAGTCGCCGCCGCCCCTCCATCTGGCCCGAGCACTGTGAACTTACAACACCACGCAGCAGCAGGCACATCAGCAAAGCTGCCGTCGGGGCGGGCTTCCTTCTCTGCCTTTGTCCCGCCCTCGCCGACGTTACGTCACACGAGGGCGGGACATAGGCAGAGAAGGAAGCCCGCCCCGACGGCAGCTTTGCTGATGTGCCTGCTGCTGCGTGCTGATGTAAGTTTACAGTGCTGCTCGGGCCGGGTGGAGGGGCGGCGACTCCGGGGGGGGGGGGAGCTCGGAAACCCCCCCATTCCAAAAGTAGCCCGTTTTCACGGGCTCAACGGCTAGTTAACTAAATAGATTTTGAGACCAGTAACTAACCAGATGTTACAATATGGTGAATAAACTTTACTGAAAGTTCCAATTTTTTAGAGCTGTAAAATTGTTTTTAAAGATGCATTCAACAGCAGAATTAACTATCGCTCCGGTTTACTAAGCACACTAGCGGCTGTCCATGCGCTAGTACAGACACAGCCCATTCACTTTGAATAGACCGTGTCAGCACTAGCACATGGACAGCTGCTAGTGCTGCTTCATAAACAGACCCCTATATTTTTAAACTTGAACAGTTTGTTCCTTTTGCTTACATTAGCATAAAGTAGCACAAATTCTACTGAACCACTTTCATTTAACCCTGAAGTTTCTTTCACTAATTGATTCCCAAACACATCAGTTATTAGCAGGAATGTCAAGCAACTTTAAAGAAGGCAATCGGATAAGTACATCTCAACCCCGTTATAACGCAATGCTTGGGGTCCAAAGAATCACATCGTAATATAAGCGGATTGCATTAGAAATTTCAACCCATTTTTCTGCATTCAACTTATACAGTACCTGCTATCAATTTTGCATGCATGTAATAATTGCAATACTATAGAATACTACTGTATATAAATCATGTTTCAATCTTTTATTGATGTTTCTCTTTGCTTCTTTTAAATGACTTCAATCAAGCGCTTTAATTGTAAAACTGAAAGGGAATCTACCTTTTCTGGTGCAAGAAATTTAGGTCCCTTTGCAAACCTGCAAGCACCTCGGTAATCTTAGACGGCAGCTCAGGTTCCTCATCCTGTCTTCAGTTGCACCCAAATCATGATTTTCGCCAGTAATGTTTTCAATTATTTCCGAATTGGTCATGTGCTCATATGTAGGACAGCTGTTATCCACATCAATCCACAATTCTATAGTGGCCCCACTTTCCCTATCAGTGAATGTTTCCAGCACTCTTTCTGCATTGGCTATGTCATTTTCTGTGAGACCTTCAGAAGTGTATCTTTCAAAGAACTGTTAGGCGGTGGTGACATCTTCCTATGTAAAGCCTTCAAAGTTATTCTCTTCATCACCGTCACTGGCTGCGTGCGAGTTATCCAGGACTATTCTTGCACCAGTTAGGTTTCTTCAACATTTAGAAATGCAAATGTTTGTGACTGCATCTCAGGCTTCACCACCAATGTAAAAATCATTTTAGGTTTAGCTTTTTTAAAAATGTAGTGACTGTATCCTCACTCATGATTATTTGCTGTATCTTTTGAAAATTCATCTTGAACATTGATATAGCTGCGGCTGTGTTTTTGGGCAAGTAGTTGACTTGTATTTTGCCATCTCTGCTTACTAGGTGATCTGCAGATAGACGGGCAGCTAACAGAGCTTTGGCATCAAACCCTTGTTGCAGCATATGTTTATGTACCTTGGGTATGAATTGCTGATGAAACCAGTTTTCAAAAAAATGCTGGAAGTCATCCATACATTTTTGCTAAACTCGTAGAAAAAAAGGCATAGAGGGTCACATTCACATGGTGGAAGTATCGTGGTGACAAACTTGCCTACACAAAGTGGCTTCAGTTTGTGATTTCCTGTTTGGCTAACACATGAGAATGGCCACTCTGTCCTTCATTTTCTTGAAGCAGTCCTTTCGCTGATCGTCATTCTTACGAGCCAGAGTGGTATTCCTTAACATTTTATAACACAGTGCAGTCTCATGACAATTAAACACCTGTTCTGTGATATAGCCCCCATCTCGATTTATTTTCTGAAGCTGGGCGGGATACGAGCATGCAGCCTCATCGTTAGCTGAATGTATCTCTCCAGAAATAGTGGTTTTGGTTATCCCATGCTGCCTAAGTATTTAGACATCTACTACTTACCGTAAATGATGACTCATTTCCGTGAAGTCCTTTGTGAAATTTTTTGGCTTGCGTTTGCAGATGGGGTCCAGACAGAGGAGTGCCTTCAGATCTTTCTTGGACAAACCACTTAAACACAGTATTATCCAACTGGCTATCTTAGTTTCTATAGACTTAGCTGCATCACAAAGTTTCTCCTCTGCCTCCTTTTTCTATCCACAAACTGTTGACACGTTCACTGCTACATCTCTAGCCACTTGGGTTTGCTGAATTCCAGATTTGACTCTATTGAGTGCAGCTATTTTTTCTTCCAAACTAGGCTTCTTCCATTTGCTTGAGGTTTCAGACATTTCGTTAACCCAAGGAAGTATGATTAACATGAGACAGCATGCTCGGCTCCGAGTGGGTGGAGATGGCTTCAGCCTTGTAACAGATTCACATTGTAATGGATCATGTTATAACGAGGCTGAGCTGTTATCACCAAAAGTTTTTTTCGCTTTCCTTTCTTTACAGCTACTCTTTACTCTATTCCCTTTAAGTAGTAACTGTGTCTGTTTTTCAGGTACCCAGAATTCTTTATTTCTCTAAATTTATGTGTTTTCTTTCCTAGGTGTCAATGCGGACTTATCTGTGCTTTGGTCTCTCTTGTTTCTTTGTTTCTTCACCTTGCTTGAAACATTGGAACTCTGCTTCTTTCCTTCCAACTTGTGATGTACCACTAGGCTATGCTTTAATTAAAATCAAAGAAATTTGTCTTCCTATCTGATTTTTGGAACAGCCCTAAGTGGGAATGGGTAATTTCTGGGCCTTTTCTAACTAGCAAACCAAATGATAAATTTCCCTATTTAATTTACCTAATCTTTAGTTACTGTCCCTATCCTAAGGAAGGGTTCTCCTCTTCCAGGTTCCTTGTAGCAATCACACTCTTAACAGCTTTCAGGTCTCACTCATTACAACAGCATATCTGGCTTTCAGGAAATTTCAGTCTCAATCAGGCCTCCAAAGGTGCTTCAATAGTAACAGGCCTTTAAGACCCTGTTCTTAAATCAAATCAATTTTAGGTGATTTACTCTCACTTTCCCAGGATTAGTCAAATCTGCAGCCTCAACAAGCAGTCGGCTTTAAGCACAAGCAGTCTTTTGCACATCTGTCAGCCAAAAATTACTTTAAATTTTGTAATTCACCTTTTGTTACATTACTTTTCAAACTTTTTTCAGTCAAAAAGTCTCACACTTTAAAATCTTAAATTCAGTTTCCCTTGCTGGCATTCACTCACGCATCCACACACCTCGGTGTCTTCAGCTCTTTTCTCAGCAGCTAGCCAAACTGTTGCTAAGAGAAATGGCAACACTGTTTACACCAGCTGACCTCCACCAGCCTATCAAGTCTCAGGATTAGAATTTACAGGGATTTGTTTTCCCTAGCCATGGAATTTAACTAATCTAAGCAATCTCCATTTTGAAAATTACCACAAAAATTGTCAAAATCACCCAAAATAACTTGAAACCTCAATCATCTCAAACCACACACACCATATTTTTCTCCCTGATTTTAACACCCTTTTAACCATGTTTGCACATTTTCACTGAAACTTTCCATAAAAATCACCAAAAACCTAACAACATACATAAGACTAAATAAACACCATCCTAAACACATCCCCAAGTGATGCCAACCCAAAACAAATCATTGGAAGCTTCAAAACTAGTCCACACTTGAAAAAAAATATTTATGTGTTTAAAATTGTGATTTAAAGAACCACACCACCCCAGCCCATCTTATGAGAACCTCCAGACCCCTCAGCTACCGAAAATAAGATTTTAATTGCTTTTATAAGATTTTAAAATTAACTCCCAGGGCCTGAGCCCAAGGGCTCCAAAATTCATCTTTCAAAATTAACATAACTACCCAGGAAGCCCAGAGGGCCTCCCAGATGCTCTTCAGCTGCTACCATCACCAAATCTTGTCTGGATGGACCCTCCTCACTACTGGAGGCTGCCCATGATGTTTAGTGGCAGCCCACCAAAAATCGAAGTCCCTGCTTCAGCTGAAGCCTACCAGAGCTCTGAGTGCGCAATCGCACATGCACAAATGTCTGCAAGTCTTATGAACAAATTTGAAAATTAAAGATTGTAGTGTATGTTAAATATAAATCACATTCCTCCTCTGCTGTCGTGAATTGGGCCCTAAAACATGAAGCAGTTGGAAGAAATGATATTCCACATGCTGTAAAAGAAAAACAAATTTGGTGTAATCCTGTATAATAATTTGCACCTCCAATGTTCTATGTCTGGATGCCTGGGTTCGTAACACACTTCCCATTGGTCCGCCCTCGCAATGACATCAGAGGCTGGATCAGTGAGCAGGAAGGGAAGTCAGCACCAGCCAGCCACAGAACGTTGGAGGTGAGAGAATCGCCCCCCTCCCTCCCCCCTGTCCTCCCTCCGAGTTCCAGGCCCCCTCTCCTCACCCCTCCCCTCCGAGTTCCATGCCCCCACCACCCCCCTCCGAGTTCCAGGACCCCCTCCCCTTCGAGTTGCAGGACCCCCCTCCC